>NC_057740.1:13061811-13138207 GCF_004010195.1 Chiloscyllium plagiosum
CGAGCACCCGAGCTACAAATCTTCACCCAAACTTTGAATATAGAATAAAGTTTTTGCATATTGGAATCTTAAAAAAAAAAGTCTCAGATATTAAAAAAAATTAATAAAGAAAAAAGCATCAAGGAAACAGAGGAAACTATAGACAAGATTGTAATTCGGAAGGTATGTCGAGATAATAACTGATATTCTAGACACGACTCTTCAGGAAAGATGTGAGGTTGTTGGATAGGTGTGCACGGAAAAGATTGATGAGACTTGTTCTAGGATTGAAGGGTTTCAGTTATATGGATAGATTGGAGAAACTAAAGCTGTTTTCCACAAAGAAAAGATTTATAGCAATCTTCAAAATCATGAGGTATCTAGACAGGATGGATGGACAAAAACTCATCCGATTGGCAGAATAATTGAAGGTTAAAGGACACTGATTGAAATAGATTGGTGGAACAACCAACATTGATAAGAGTAGCAAAAGTTTTATATGCAGCAAGTGATTAAGATCTGGAATGTAAAGTCTAAGAGGGTGGTGGAGGCATGTATAATGATAACTTTCAGATGATTATCTAAAGAGAATCAATTAATGGGGCGATGTGGGGAAAGGGCAGGGATCTGGGATTAGTGAGCTTGTCCTTGCAAAGGACAAGCATATAAATGATGAGCCAAATGGCCTTCTTCTGTGTTTTAACCATCCTGTGACAGCAAAACGTGAACCAATAATCAGTCGACAATCAGTCTTCCAACAGGAGAGACCGAGCAAGGGCTATGTCATAGACTCATAGAGGCCTACAGCGTGAAAACAGGCCCTTCGGCCCAATCTGCCCATACTGTCCAGTTTTCACAATTTAAACTCCTCCCATTTTCTTTTAT
Organism: Chiloscyllium plagiosum; assembly: GCF_004010195.1. Classification (NCBI taxonomy): domain Eukaryota; kingdom Metazoa; phylum Chordata; class Chondrichthyes; order Orectolobiformes; family Hemiscylliidae; genus Chiloscyllium; species Chiloscyllium plagiosum. The sequence continues at coordinate 13,062,676 of NC_057740.1, forward strand.
TTGATTCATATCCCCCACACCTACCCCTTCATTTGCCTGCATAAACGTTTCATAAATTCCAAAGTTGTACTCGTTTCCACCACTCCAATTGGCAACCTGTTCCAGAAGCTCACCACCTTCTGTGTAAAAAGACTGTCCGTCTGGACCCTTTTGTATCGCTCCCCTCTTAACCAGGTGTTACCTGGGACCTTCCTGGTCTCCTAATGCTCATTGTGGCACTAGATGGCACCACTGAGACACCACTGTGTCCCTCATGAGTTCTTCATTCTGAATTTTTGCCTTTAACGACAGAAATTTAAGGCTTCACAAGACACAAGTATTTTAAATAATTGCCCACATTGATTGATTAGCCAATCGTTTAAGCTGCTGTTCAGGAAATAAGAAATATCAGCACTTTTTAAACAATGCAGTTACAAAATAATTACCATTATTGTTTGTAGTATACCCCTTGTTGTAAGTAACCGTGCATAACAAAATGCAGCAAAGCGCTTGTGCCAATAAGTTGTACCAGCACAGCGCAGCTCATTCTCTACATTTGTTGAATAAAAACAAAAGGGTCCAATTTGCATTTGTCGCATCTGTAATAATATTTTGAATTACAAATAAATATATTGTGATGTGCTCAACACGTTGTTCGGTTTTCATCTTGAAACAATTCTCTCCTGCACAACCACCTGATCCAACAATTTCTAGTTAAAAATAATGTTGGTTGAGATGTTCCTTTCAAAAGACATGAATTCTCCCTTATATTTGTTTTGTGTCAGTTCCTGTCTGTCTCACCCTCTGCTATCGGGAAATGGTTGCTGTCTTAAGTTGTACTTTCCATGTGTGAGGCTAAGCCAATGGGAGACTGCAGCAGAAATATTCCTTGCTGCCATGTACATATCAATTCAGATAGCAGTCAGTCATGGGCAACTGGCTCAACCTTTCCCTATGGGGCACTGACAGCAACTCGAGCAGCCATACTGAGATGAACTGAGTTGGTACAAGAAAGACCTGGCATGAAACTAAATGCTGTTCATGCATGCTAACTGAATTTTTGAACCAGTTGAAACTGTTGGATAGCTGTAAAGTTGTAGATTTTGTTGCTGCAAGACTGTTGAGTCTCCTTTGCTTGTTTATTTAGGCGAATTCGGCTTCAGTTTTTTTTGCCTCAATCCTTCCTGCTTTCCTTTCTGCAATACTTTCTCTTTTGCACCCGTAAGATTTTCCTTGTTCTCATTCCCTTCCTGGGTAAGGTTTCTGTGAAAAAGAATTGGCTGTGTTCCATTGGAAAGAGTTACATTTGTACGGCACCTTTTATGATCTCAAGACAAGTCAGATGAAGTATTTTTGAAAGACAGTCATGGACTTAATGCAGCAGTATATTTTAAGACCCCATATCAACATCATGCTTATAATAGGCACTGAGTAATAAATCTTCCAGACACACCAGGGATTCCTGTGTAGATATTTAAAACAAATGCTATGGGAAATTTACATCCATCTAACAAGGCATCAGTTTAATGTCTCATTTGAAAATCAGCTCAGGCACAATATAACACTCCCTCAGTATCAGGTATACTTTTGTACATGAGACTGGAGTGAGAATTAAACCTACAAGTTTGGACTCAGAGATGAGAGTGCCACCTATTGAAACACATTGATGCTTGCCTTTAACTCCATTGTGAAGTTCATTATTCCTCCCACAGTCTACACTTAGAACAGATGGTCTCCCACTGGCTTGGTTTTCCTTTGTCCCTGACCAGTGAACCAGTCTAACGATGCCGTTATAGCAGTGACATTGCTTGTCTTGTGACCCATGACTCACTATCACAGTGAAAATGCCCATTTAAATCTTTCCCAGTCTTCACAGCATTTGGTCTTCACCAGCAAGATGACACAGTGAGAGGTTCCCTTGCTCAGTCAGTGCTGACTCGCAAGTTTCATATCTCGCAATTCAAGCCAAAGGAGATGAGGCTGGTGACACCCTGGAAGGAAATTTGGCCATAACCAGTTGTGCTAAATGGATGCTTTCACTTACAAAATACATCTCACTAAGTCAAAGGTGGTTCTCAACACAAAAGAGGGAACAATTATGAACAAAAATCTTCCTGGCCAAGTCACACATCAGGAGGCAAGCCAGGGACAGAATTGTGTTGCAGTATTATGAGCGGCATGGTGGCACAGTGGTTAGCACTGCTGCCTCACAGTGCCAGAGACCCGGGTTCAATTCCTGCCTTAGGCGACTCTCTGTGTGGAGTCCGCACATCCTCCCCGTGTTTGCGTGGGCTTCCTCTGGGTGCTCTGGTTTCCTCCCACAGTCCAAAAATGTGCAGGTTTGGTGAATTGGCCATGTTAAATTGTCCCTAGTGTTAGGTGAAGGGGTTAAATGCAGGGGGGTGGGTCGTGCTCCGGTGGGTTGGTGTGGACTTGTTGGGTCGAAGGGCCTGATTCCACACTGTAAGTAATCTAATCTAAATCAGATGATCCAATCACATTAATTTATGAACCTTAGTTGGCAGATAGTGCACACCAGATTTTGTTAATGGGTTGCGATATTAAAAAGCACAATTCTCCAAAACCGGGAGCAGCACAAATAAAATATTTCCATGGTGCAGGAAAAGATATGACTCAACATTTTAACCTAAAGAGTATTGAAGCATTTATTCAGAGAATCAAGCAAACCTCTTCCATTTTACAGAATGTAGTCTGCCACAGTTTTCAAACAGAACAATAGTTCAGAAGGAAAATTCACCTGCTGCCCATTTTAAAGCATTTCTGAAGATTTTAAAATGGAATTGCTTGCCTTTGTGGTGCAGCGTGTATTCAGAGCAGTGTCGTCTAATAAATGGAACATCAGATAACACTGGGAATCAATTGACCTGGCCCAGGGAAAATATAAAAGCAAGTTCTGTAGCAAGGGAACAAACTTTGACAAACTAGTAGGCAAACCTTAGTGACTGTTGTAGAAAATGATTTGTATTTTGAAGTGCGGTATGGTTGAGTATGTTTATTTTGTGATTCATTATGATCTCATTTTATTTTATCAGTTGATCCAATCACATTAATTTATGAACCTTAAACTTAGTAATTTTATTTCAAGTTGTCATCCTACTTGGGAAAATGTCTTGACACTTCAAGCTCCATCAGTCCCAGGGTCATCACGTAAGTTTAGGATTTAATCAAATGATGAACTCAGGTTAATAAAAAAAACATTAATCAGGTTTCTGTACTTAACAAAAATGGGTCTCTATTACAAATCAATCAAGTCTAACCACAGATAAATGAAATATAGAGAGGAGGCTGGTTAGGTTGTGGTGATATAGGAGGCCGGTTAGGGCGTGGTGATGGAGGAGGTCGGTTAGGGTGTAGTGATGGAGGTGGCTGGTTAGGGTGTGGTCATGGAGGAGGTCGGTTAGGGTGTGGTGATGGAGGAGGCCGGTTAGGGTGTGGTGATGGAGGAGGTTGGATAGGGTGTGGAAGGTTAGGGTGTGGTGATGGAGGAGGCCGGTTAGGGTGTGGTGATGGAGGAGGTCGGTTAGGGTGTGGCGATGGAGGAGGTCGGTTAGGGTGTGGTGATGGAGGAGGCCGGTTAGGGTGTGGTGATGGAGGAGGTCGGTTAGGGTGTGGCGATGGAGGAGGTCGGTTAGGGTGTGGTGATGGAGGAGGCCGGTTAGGGTGTGGTGATGGAGGAGGTCGGTTAGGGTGTGGCGATGGAGGAGGTCGGTTAGGGTGTGGTGATGGAGGAGGCCGGTTAGGGTGTGGTGATGGAGGAGGTCGGTTAGGGTGTGGCGATGGAGGAGGTCGGTTAGGGTGTGGTGATGGAGGAGGCCGGTTAGGGTGTGGTGATGGAGGAGGTCGGTTAGGGTGTGGCGATGGAGGAGGTCGGTTAGGGTGTGGTGATGGAGGAGGCCGGTTAGGGTGTGGTGATGGAGGAGGTCGGTTAGGGTGTGGCGATGGAGGAGGTCGGTTAGGGTGTGGTGATGGAGGAGGCCGGTTAGGGTGTGGTGATGGAGGAGGTCGGTTAGGGTGTGGCGATGGAGGAGGTCGGTTAGGGTGTGGTGATGGAGGAGGCTGGTTAGGGTGTGGTGATGGAGGAGGTCAGTTAGGATGTGGCGATGGAGGAGGTCGGTTAGAGTGTGGTGATGGAGGTGGCCTGGTTGGAGTGTGGTGATGGAGGTGGCCTGGTTAGGGTGTGGTGATGGACGAGGTTAGTTTGGTGATGAAGGAGGCTGGTTCAGGTGTGGCGATGGAGGCAACCCTGTTAGGGTGAGGTGATGGAGGTGGCCTGGTTAGGGTGAGGTGATGGACGTAGCCAGGTTAGAGTGTGGCGATGGTGGTGGCTGGTTAGAGTGTGGCGATGGAGGTGGCTGGTGAGGATGTGGCGATGGAGGTAGCCGGTTAGAGTGTGGCAATGGAGGTGACTGGTTAGGGTGTGGTGATGGAGGTAACCAGGTTAGGGTGTGGCGAATGAGCTGGTCTGTTTCGAGCATAAGCCCTCCTGAAGAAGGGCTTATGCCCGAAACGTCGATTCTCCTGTTCCTTGGATGCTGCCTGACCTGCTGCGCTTTTCCAGCAACACATTTTCAGCGTGGCGAATGAGCTGGCTGGTTAGGGTGTAGCGATGGAGGTAGCCAGGTTAGGGTGTGGTGATAGAGGTGGCTGGTTAGAGTGTGGCAATGGAAGTGGTCTGGTTAGGGTGTGGTGATCGAGGTAGCCAGGTTAGGGTGTGTTGATGGAGGTGCCCTACTTGCAGAGCACTTCAGAAAACATATCCGGGACACCTGCACCAACCAACCCCTCTGCCCCGTGGCCGAACACTTCAACACCCCCTGCCATTCCACCAAGGACCTGCAGGTGCTGGGCCTCCTCCTTCACCAAATCCTAGGCACCCAATGCCTGGAGGAAGAACGTCTTATCTTCTGCCTTGGGACCCTCCAACCACATGGCATCAATGTGGATTTCACCAGTTTTTTTCATTTCCCCTTCTCCCACTATATCCCCGTTCCAACCTTCCATCTTGGCACCACCCTCATGACCTATCCTGCCTGTCCATCTTCCTGCCCACCTATCTGCTCCACCCTCCTCCGACCTAACACCATTATCCTCATTTCTGTCTACCTATCACACTCCCAGCTACCTTCCCCCTAGCCTCACCTCCCTCCCATTTTTCTCTCCGCCCTCTCGGCTCACAATGCCTCATTCCTGATGAAGGGCCCTTGCTCAAAACGTCGATTCTCCTGCTCCTTGGATGCTGCCTGACCTGCTCTGTTTTTCCAGCACCCCACTCTTGATTGTTAATTCAGAGTCTACCTCTTCATAAAACCCTATGCATGGAAATGTGGATGTCACTGGTGGTGAAAAATATCAGGGGCACACTGTTCAATAGCACCAGTACATAGGATTGAATAAGGTCTCTTTTGTTTTTTGAAGATTTTCTTCTCTTTCTCAGTTTCTTCAGTTCTTTCCTGCAGACACAGGGCAGTGTTCCAGTGAATCACAGCGCAAACTGAAGGAATGACATCTCATCTTCAGACAAAGTTAAAAATCACACAACACCAGGAAAACATGTTGGACTATAACCTGGTGTTGTGTGATTTTTAACTTTGAACAACCCAGTCCAACACTGGCACCTCCAAATCTTTTTGGAGATCCTCTCCACTTTGAGTCCCACTAGCTACATGATGAAGGAGCAACGCGCCGAAAGCTAGTGATTCCAAATAATCCTGTTGGACTATCACCTGGTGTTGTGCGATTTTTAACTTTGTCCACCCCAGTCCAACACTGGCTCCTCCACATTATCTTCAGACGAGGCACTTTAAAGCCCACTAGACCTAATGTTGAGTTCAATACCTACAAATTGTAAACCATTCCTTCCCATATCATTTAGTTTGTTACATTCTATGATCATGTCCTCCACTTCCTTCCCCCACCCAGGAGGACTATCTGTCCTTTCAAGCCTGGCAGGAGACATACCATTGTCCTGCCATTCTCACATTCCAATCACTTCAGCTGAACTATAACATCTTTTCTCCACCAGCGCCCTACACCCATTACCCACACACCCCCACCCACCCCAAGCCATAGTGTAAATGCTCCTTCCACACTTCACTTCAGCTCTGATGAAGAATCATCCAAACTCAAATCATTAGCTTGCTCTTTCTCCATGGATGCTGCCTGACCTGCTGTGATTTCCAGCACTGGTTGTTTTCAGTTGGCACTTGAACTGTTCAGTCCGTCAGCCACTGATTAGAGACAACAACTTAGAGACAAATGATGAGTGAGGATAGCTAGCTCTCTTCCCAAGCTTTGTTACTTCGCTGCAAAGAAAGAATAATGCTGTCTTTTTTTTAGAATCTGGAGGCTTTCTGCCACTGTATTGTTCACAGAGCTGTCTAGGAGCCAATCACAGAGTTGTAATGTTGAGGATTCCCAGCCAACCCAATGATCCTGATTGAGAAATTAATCAGCAGACTCTTTCTGGGGAATGCTGTACAGAAAACACACCCACAGTCCTGAGGCGTCTCCAGCACCTTCTGCCACTGCTTGAGCAAGGCAATAAATTCCAGTTTATAAACTGCAACATCTCCTTCCATATTCTCCTTGGCTTCAAGAAATATCCTTTTCTCATTCTGGTTCACAACCCAAAAATAAAGAAAAACATCAAGGATGCAGATTTTTACGTTGAACTTCTGAACATTATCCAATCAACTTGCTCTGAGATGTTATTACACATTTCTAAGGCAGGTGGGCCTTCTAGGCCTCCACAGCTCAGACAGAGAGGCACTACCATTGTGCCAGAAGAGCCCATTACATTGTCTGTGTAGATAGCTCTCATCAATTTGTTCAGAGACATTATTAGGGACCTCTGGAGCAAGTGGGACTTTGAGTCATAGAGTTTTTACTGCATGGAAAGAGGGTCTTCAGCCCATCATGTCTCTCTCAGTCATTAAACATTCGTCTAAGTATCATCTATTTTAATCCCAATTTCCAGCACTTGACCTTAACCCTAACCTTTGTGTCGCCTTGAAAGCTCTGGTGTTTCAAGTGTTCTTAAAGTGTTAGTGAAGTCCAGAAGTGTTCTAAACACTTCTGAAATGTCTTGAAGGTTCCTGATTCTACCATCCTTATAGGCAGTCAGTTCTGAATACTCACAATCCTCTGGGGGGAAAAGAAATTCCTCAAATCCCTGTAAACCGCCTGCTCCTTATCTGAAGACTGTGCCTCCTGGTAATTGACCCCTCTACTAAGGATAAACATTTCTCCCTATCTATATCCCTTAGAGCTTTGTCCACCTCAACTCAATCTCCCTCAGCTTTCACTACTCATGAAATGTAAGCATCCTAGGAGTAATGAGTGAGATCAATATGCGGTCTGTTGAACCAGGACTCAGATTCTGTGTTTAAAAGTAACTATTTTACTTCATTAGAACCAGCCAAAAACGTCAGTTTTTACAGAGACATTTGTAGGGTTCTAGACTTAGCGGAAAATTCAATTTCCTGGACAATTCCTTTGAATTCTACTGCAATGGATTCCACAGTAATCCAATGCAGGACTCCCACCTGAGCTGTCTGACAAGAGGAGATTTTGCATCCTGGTTTTCTAGTCACAGGAAGAGAAATCACATCTCACCAAGTGTCAAGTCCAGATCAGACTGCAACATCATGTTAACCTTTTCAAAAGTATTCCAAGCCCCTTCCTCTTGCTCCTGGGTACGTAGCCTAGTGTTAAGGAAGGTCTCAGGAAACTATCCTTCCTCCAACACAATCTGATGTGATGCGCACAAGAAAAGTGCATAGCTGTTCTCACAATTTGTCCAGAATAAGATCAAAGAATAACAATGTTGAGCTCCCAAAGAGCTCCTTTGATAAATATGGTGTGCAGCTGAGCTATTCTTGGCAGGAATTTACCGGTTCAGTTTTTGCTCTATCAATGGACTGAATCTCCATCGGCTTCTCTGTCCCCTCGGCCTCAGCAGGTCAAACTGATAATAATTGAGTGAATGTCAGTGGTGATTCTGGGCAGCATCCAGCTCAGACTCATCTGTAAAACCTCCGCGGCAAAAGAAGCTCCCAACACTAACTAACAGACTCAAGGAGAAAACATGCCACTTCATTGAGCGAATTGCTAATAAGACCATAAGAAACAGAAACAAGAGTAGGCCTTTAGATTCCTCGAGCCTACTCCACATGCATAAATCAGGAGAAAAGGAAAGACATCTGGAGAGATGTATTTCATTTTGGAACAGCTATGGCATTCAACAGTTAATATTTTTTCATAGTCAAAACCAAGATGAACATTTGTTTTTCAATATGATCATATTCTGATTGTCCTTATGATCTTTACGACTCATGGACATGAAAATTCAAGGAGGGATACTCAGTCTTGCTGTGAGTAAAGATAACCTGACCTTCTTTGGAAAGAAATCTGATCTGAGAAAGCTAAATGTATAAAAGGACTTACAATGAGCAAGCATTCCTGCTATTTAACATTCTAACAGAATCCTTACAGTATGGAAACAGGCCATTGATTCCAAACTGACCGTCTTGAAGATCATCCCTCCCCCTGCCCTATCCCGGTAACCCTGCATTTCCCGTGGTTAATCCACCTCGCCTGTACATACCTGGACACTATGGGCAACTTAGCATGGCCAATTCCCCCTAACCTGCACATCTTTGGACTGTGGGAAGAATCCAGAGCACACCCACAGGGAGAAAGTGCAAACTCCACACAGACAGTCACCTGAAGGTGGGAATGTAACCCAGGTCACTGGTGCTGTGAGGCAGCAGTGCTAACCACTGAGCACCCCAGTATTCACTTTGCTCAGCTTCTCTTCCCACTTATATTAAAGAATGTATGTAACTTTGCTTTCTCTTAAAGGTAAATTCCAAAACTCATCTCTTCAAAGCGCTGGCTCTTTCTCATGTGTAATTCCCCAAGCAGCAAATGGTGATTCATTATCCAAGAGCATGGCCATTGCAGATAACAGAACTATCAATAATAAAGCAACTGGGTTCATTCCGAATCCTCATCAAATCGCCGCTTTATAAGAGGGATCCCTGTCTCTGATCAGGATTGGGGATCCAGGTACTATATTCATCTTCCCAACCCAAAGACACTAAAGACAACCCATCATAGGCCTACAACTGAACCTTAAGCCTTCTCAGTCTGTCTGGGTTGCACCAGCTGGCATATTATTTATCTGGGGACTTGTAATCCACAGGCCTTTGATCCTGTATAAAGCCAGGGTTCTGCCCATTGTGGTGACCTCCAGTGCATGTCTTGCCAAGGTGCATAAGGTTAGGGAAAGGTAATTTAATTTGGTTTATCAGGCAAATGCTGACAATAAATGAATTTCTACCTCCCCAGCAGCCCACAAAATGTTGTGGTGCATGCTCACTCTAGGCTAGAGTTTCTGGGATTCTCTCTGAACACTTAGCGTACTTGCCCTCTGTATATGTAAGACAATAGGAATGAAGGTTATGCCGGCTGTCTTTGGGGATTCAGATCACAGCTCAGAAATGAACACTTACGGGTTCACCAGGTCTTTCCGTTTTTTGATTTTGCAACTTTGCTTTAATGTGACATAAAGCCTACTGCCACTTGCCTGATTAAGGTGCTGGGAGTTCCTTGCATCAACTGATCTCCTCAATGACCTTGTTCACAGTGAGCACAGCTAGGCTTCACTCCCAAGAAGGCCGAGCCGGCTCCTCACCTAATTCAAGCTCTGGAAGTTTAGTCTTTTCATCGTTACTTTCTGTTTGGCATAATGAGAAACTTTTGCCCAGCTCGAGAGGGTTAAGGCGATTTGCAAGCAGTGTAAAATGGCAGATTGTCAGGCCAGATATCCATTCTCTGGTATAGTCTAGAATATTTACAGCGGGGTTTTTAATCAGCTATAACCGAGATTCATGAGCAGGTTAGGGCGACTCTTTACAGAGCTGGCTGCAAAGCAATATTTTTGATGCCACCTGCACTCTTTGAAATCACCTTAGAAATGTGCAAGGACATTTATCTTCCCACTATGTGACAGGACTATCTATCTCTCTTTGCTTGTAGCCTTGACACCTTGACTAGAATTTTATTTAAAGAGTGACTGAGGGATCTAACTCTGCTTTCATAGTGCAGCACGGGCAAGGTTTGGAAATGGCTGTGCCGTACAATAAACAACAAAGTGACTGGATGTTATCAGATGATTCATGGGCTGCAGATTACCAAGCTCTCTGAAGACTTGAGTGTTCTCTCAGACTTTGTGTGTCTTTTGATTAATGTTATGCAGCTCTCTCTGGCCATGTAGTCCCACATTGAAATATTAGCATTTCTCCCTTTTTGAGATATCTGATGTGGGTGTCTCCAGTAGCCAATTAAATAATAAATGTCTGACCTTAAGGAGCTGCTGAATCTTTCTGGCCAGAGGTGCAGGTCACTGAAACAACAGACCTCATCCTTCCTTCGACAGAGGAGAGAGACCTTTCGTAAGACTCTCGCAGCACAGTAAGGTCACACATGACAGATGAAATGTTATCGTCCAATAGAACAACTTGTTGTGAGGCAGCACCAATGCTACTTCACAATTCCAATAAGGCCAGGCCCTTTCTCCCTGGGTTCAGGCACATGAATCTATACAGATCATTACATTCTTCAACATAGAAAAACAGGATCACATTATGACTCACTTTACAAGCAGACACAGATTCGGAGATAAATTACCAATTTTTCCCTTGGCATGTACAGATGTATTGCTCAATTGGAGTTGATATAATGCGGCTCAGTGGTTAACATTGCTACCTCAGAGCACCAGGGACCCAGGTCCAATCCAACCTTGGCGTCTGGCTGTGGGGTGTTTGCATGTTCTCCCACTGACTGTGTGGGTTTCCTCCAGGTTGCTCTGATTTCCTCCCACAGTCCAAAGATGTGCAGGCTCAGTGCATTGGCCATGGGAAATACAAGGTTACAGGGATGGGGTGGGATGCATTTCAGTGGGTTGGTGTGAGCTGCATGGCCTGCTTTCATACTGTATGGATTCTATGCGATACTGAGGGCCATTGAAGAAAGCAATGTTGTGATTTTGAGGTGTAAGGCACATTTCTTCCAGTTTAAGCTTCACAACATCACCTCCAGGAAAATCAGACTCTGCCGGCAATTTAATGGGTCATTTACAACAAGGGAATTTGTTTTGGGGGTGAGAAAGAAAACAAACTTGAAGCGATTACAGAATCCATTAATTTCCATTTACCTGAGGTAAAGGAATCACCCACCCTCAAATCACATCTCAAAAGCCAATTCAGTTGAAGAAAAATGCTCTTAGCCTTTTATGAAAACTATCCTGATACGTTGAAAAACTTTAAAAACTATAGATTCACTTCAGATCCCTAGTTTCAGCTTGGAGTAGTTCCAGGTCAGTTAAAGGAGATGCAAAGCAAAGCCCACTCCCTCTGTTCCATGGATAGGAGATTCATTCGAAACAAAGTTATTAGAGGCTTCAGCATTCTTGCATTTTTTTTCTTGCACTTGTCTCCCTACTAACAGCCTTTTGACTTGGTGGGATGGACAGTATCAGTTACAATTTGACATGATTCATTGTTGGGACTCACTGAGGTTGTGATCATAAATGATAGCTATCTTTTGCATTTACCTTAGCTCATCCATCTAGAATGAACATTACCCTCATCATCGAATCATCTCCTGAATGAAACTACCTAAAGTAGCATCACGTTTAGATCATTCTAATCATTGTGTAAAGAAAGAATCATGACATCAATCTTAAACACATTCGTTCACCAGATTTAACCCTTATCGCCTTGCACTGGAATCCTAGCATATGCTGAAAGACTCCCTTGCCAATGCTATCTTCCCTAATTTTACAGGACACCCCCCCCCCCTCCAAAATACAAAAGACCTCCAGATTTTCCAACATTTTTTTGTAACTCAATCCTAAAGTGTTAAATCTAAGTTTTCTCCTGTTACTGAACAGATCCACTCCATGTTTTGTACCCAACACTGGTGCTGTCAAGAATTCTAATGATAGATTAGAGATGGCAAAGGGATATCTCTAAGTAAGTGATCAGAACTGAAGTGCAGGAACGATGTAGAAATCAACCTTGAACATGCATGGTGAGGATTGTTTAAGCAATGCGAGAGCCTAGATTTTCTACTTCAGGCACTTACTTATAAACCCTCAGCTTTAAAATAATTACGGTTGCAAAATTCATAGAACAGTAAGTGCTTGCAGCATAAAAGAGGCCATTTGGTTCAGCATTTTTGCACTGACTCTTCATTACAGCAAAACTAACCCATGTTGTGCTTTCTCTCCATGCCTTCGATCTCCCTAATTGCTTCAACCGTGTGTGTCTTTTCTCAAAAATATAAGTTTCTATCTCATCTACTCCCAGTTGCAAAGCAATCTACTCTTGCAGTACTCTCAATAAAAAAAAACGCTCTTAGCTTCTTGTCTTTAAATTGCGGATCTCTCATCAATCACACAGTAACAAATGAAACTTTATTTCCCTATTGATCTCTCAACCTCATGTTTGCTCTCACTATCCCTAGACTTAATGCTGTCCTAACTGGTCACCTATCTTCTACCTAGACTCCATAAATCAGAGCTCATCCTAACTCCTGTTACCCACCCTAGTTTGTACTAAATTTGACGTATTCACTCATGTACTTGCTGACCTACTCCCACTCCAGGCGAAAGTGAGGACTGCAGATGTTGGATTTTAAAGTCAAGATCAGAGTGGTGCTGGAAATGCACAGCAGGTCAGGCAGCATCCGAGGAGCAGGAAAACGGATGTTTTGGGCAGGAGCCCTTCATCAGGAATGAGGGGCTCCTGCCGAAACGTCGATTTTCCTGCTACTCAGATGCTGCCTGACCTGATGTGTCCTCCCACTCCAGCAATGCCTTTGTCTTAAAATTCTCAATCTTGTCGTCAAATGTTTCCATGGCCTCTCCCATTCCTTGAACTGCAATTTCCACCACGTAGACCACCCTCTAAATTCTAAGCTCTTCCAATGCTGCTCTTGACTGGAGCAACCCAATTTTACTTCCTCCAGCAATGATCCACCAGTGAAGAACATGGCCCTAAGCTTGGAACTTCCCCAACTCCAAGCCCTCCCAGCCAAAGGTCTCCATCTCTGTCACTACCTCACTGCCCTTATGATGCCCCCATTATATGTTATCTCTTTGACAAAGATTGCGGTCATTTTCCCAAATCTCTTTTTGTGGTTCGGGTCAAATATGACTGATAGCACTTCTGTGAATTAAGCACGTTGAAATATTTTAACATAATGAAATTCTATCTTCTAATACCCAAGCAAATGTACTTCCCAGTAGACTGGATGCAGAAGGCCATTAAATATGGAACATTATACCTGGTAGATTATTCTCTTTTGTTTCCATGAATCTTGCATTACTTGTACTAACTCACTGCCTGAACACAGGACCTTCCTGGTTTATGCATCTCAATAAGTTATATATTTATCAACTAGTTCATGGATAAATAGTTATCAATGGCATTTAGTTTATTCCAAAGCAGTAAGGTGTTTTTTGTTTCAGTCCAGTATTCAATGATCCATTGTAATTTTGTTTTAGACACAAATAGGATGGGGCAGTTATTTTTTGAAAGGAAAAGGTGAGAACTGCAGATGCTGGAGATCAGAGTTGAGAGTATGGTGCTGGAAAGGCACAGCAGATCAAGCAGCATCCGAGGAGCAGGAAAATCGGGGTTTAATGATAAAGGGATTACACCTGAAACATCCATTCTCCTGCTCCTCGGATGCTGCCTGACCTGCTGTGCTTTTCCAGCGCCAGACACTCAGCCCCTGGTGCTGTATTTACATAATTAAAAAGACACAAAGAAAATTTGGTATAAAAATTGAAACCGCCATATATTTACATCAAATCTGATGAATGTATTTTCCTTGGATAGGACCCTCAGTACAATGGGTGCTCTGAAATTTTATATCTTCATGTTTAGCACAGGGTAGGTTAACAACATTTAAAAGGCATTTGGACAAACACGTGGATAGGAAAAGTTTAGATTAAATTCCCTACAGTGTGGAAACAGGCCCTTCAGCCCAACAAGTCCACACCGACCCTCTGAAGAGCAACCCACCCAGACCCATTCCCTTACATTTACCCCTGACTAATGCACCCAACACTACAGGCAATTTAGCACGGCCAATTCACCTAGCCTGCACAACTTTGGACTGTGGGAGGAAACCGGAGCACCCAGAGGAAACCCACGCAGACACGGGGAGAATGTGCAAATTCCACACAGACAGTTGCCCGAGGCTTGAATCGAACCTGGGACCCTGGTGCTGTGAGGCAGCAGTGCTTAAGGATATGGGCCAAGTTCAAGGAAATGGAGTTAGCGGGAGTGGACATTTTGGTCGGCATGGACCAGTTTGGGCCCAAAGGCCTGTCCCCATAGGACTCGATAACTCTATGACAGAGGAATGTTTCAATTAGCAAATGACACAAGGAAAGTTAGACCAGAAGGTTTACTTTCAACTCTGGATCCTGGGCTAAATATTATGCTTGAGTTGAGGTCTCTGTTCCCTAATCCTCCACCTTTGCACTACCTCAGCCTCCCGAAAAGCCCTGCCCCATTCCTTGTCCCCCTGCTCATGTAAATATTAGCGTGTCTTATTGACTGGCTTTCCCAAAACCATTTAACTCAGTGAGTGAGTTTCTTGACACGCCCCTATGGTAGAAGATGGGGTTAACTGGGTGGCTGGCATTGCCCAATGGTGACATTGCCCAGAGAATTTACAGCCACTCTCACCTGCCATCCTACTTCATCGTGAAGGGGTCATAAAGTTCTGGCCCTGGAAGCAAATCCAGCCCATAAGAAATCTTTACTACCAGTGAGGAGAATGAGTCTCAGGAAGTAGAGCTTAAAGCCTACCACTTCCAGTTGAGATGCAGCACCAATACATCCCAGTCAGATAGATAATAGTACAGCTGGAGTGGGGAATGGAAAAATTGCCACTTTCTGCAGTAACAGGCACTATTTCAAGCATGGGTGAGATACTGTATTATTGGGGCACAGTATAGAGTGCATTTGTCTCCCTCTGACTATGCTCTAACCAAAATACCTAAAGCTCCTATCATCAATACCTGGATCATAGCTTGGGCTGTGTTAGAATTATAGAATCCCACCAGTGGGAAAGCAAGCCACTTGGCCCTAACCCTCCATAGAGCATCCCACCCAGACCAAGTCCAAAGGAGAAATAAAATGAAATAAGTACATTTCACAAGAGTGTGAATGCTCATCTTCTTTCCTTCAAAAATACTGACTTCAAGCAAAGTGATTGCAAGAAAGGGTTCTTTGACTTTCCTTAATACAAATAAATTAAGCAGAGAAGTCACAGTAGAGAGAAATGGCATGAGAGGTTCCAAGTTTGATCTTCCCTGTCAAACTATCTTTAAAGTTAATTCTTCTATTTGAGAAATGAGTCACTGCATCTGTGGTATCTTTCATTCAAATCTCAAAACTATAACACTTGTGAAAATGTAAGTTATAAGGCATGTCTATTGTCATACTGAGTTTGCTTTACAATTCTCAAATTTGGAGTACTGGGAATTTAAGATTTATGAAACGGACTGGGTGAAAGATTGCAGAGAGGCTGCTGGTAAAACCTGGAGAAAGAGACTTTTTGGTTAAAACAAATGGGCCATCTCATGCACTTAAAATGATTTCTCAAAAATAAAAAACAACGATTTGGTTTTGTTAAGCAGTATAGAGTACTTCCTGTGTAAGAAAATCAGGGAAGCTTCTGTCATCTCCCTGCTTCTTCCCTACACCCCTCAATATTTGTTTCATGGGCCTACATGGATTATTACTACATAATGACTCGTGCTGTCAAAGCTCTCTCTTGCACTCCTTAGGACAGAAGGAAGAAGGCCAAAACAGCAACAATTTAGTCTACATGAGAATAGGGTGCTGATTGGTTTGCAAATTGATTCCGATTGATCAAAGGATTTCTATAGAGAATGTACCAGGGAACTACTGGCTGCAGGTTTTTGTTGAATCTAATAAAAGGCACCGATCACTTCACACAGATTGCCACCCTGCCCTTCATTTCTAGATGGAAGAAGGGGGCTCCACATATGCTCAGGACTCTCTCAGAAATGCAGAATGTCACTTCCATTCTGACAGCTCTTGGGTCGCAAAGAGCTGTCAGAGAAAGGCAATCCACACCCCCTTTTCACAGCCAGAGAGCTGCAGCATTCTACAGTAAGCATTGAATTCTTCAGTATCAACAGCTTGGGGGCTACTGTTGACCAGAAACTGAACTGAATGAGTCGTATGAGTACGGTGGTGACAAGAAAAGATCAGTGACTAGGAATACTGCCACAAGTAGCTCATCCCCCGACTCCCCAAAGCCTGGTCCATAAAGCACAGGAATACTCCCCACTTGCCTGATGAGTGTTCAGAAGCAATTATTCCAACACCCACAAATGGAGCAGCATCATCACTTTATTTCAATGAGCTACATCACACTACAGCACCCAATAACTACAAACAGTAGAAGAAAAATACCTATACAACGTTTTTAAGAAAAATGGATACTCAATAAACACAATCCGCCGATTCCTCAGAAACAAACCCAAATAAGCAGACACACTCAACCAAAAACTATAACCACATTACCTTACATCAAAGACATATCAGAAATGACTTCCAGACTACTCAGACCGTTATACCATGCAAGAACTGTAAAAAACATACATCAAACAAACAGGAAACCTGCCACCAGGATACACAAACACCAACTAGCCACCAATAGACACAACCCACTATCACTAGTTTCCATACACACAGACAAAGAAGGACCCCACTTTATCTGGGACAACACACATATCCTAGGACAAACGAAACAAAGACACACACGAGAATTCCTAGAGGCCTGGCATTCTAACCGGAACTCCATCAATAAACATTTCCACTTAGATGCCATCTACTTTCCCATGAGAAATAGAACCGGAAATGACATCACCCAACTTAAGAAACAAAGACCAATAATAGAGAGGTGGACATACCACCAGCCCTTCACCGGAGACTCTCACTGATGATGTTACCTAGTCATAGAGTCATAGAGATGTACAGTACAGAAACAAACCCTTCAGTCCAACTCATCCATGCCGACCAGGTATCCCAACCCAATCTAATCCCACCTGCCAATTCAGTGAGCAAGCCTACATCCATATCCTCATCCTGAGCTACAAACCTTCTCAAAAATCGCTAACTTTAGAATCTTGATGCCATCCAAGACAAAGCAGCACACTTGAATAACACCAAATCCATAAAACATCCAGTTCTTCTACAGCTGCATTCAGTAACTGCGGTATGTCCCAACTCCAAAATGCACTGCAGAAATTCACTCAGGCTCCTTCATAACACCATCCAAACCCATGGCCAATACCAACCTGAAGGACAAAGGCAGCAGATACCCAGAAGTACCACCATCTGCTAGCTCCCCTCCAAGCCACTCACCACCAGACCTGGAAATATATCACCATTCCTTCACTGTCCTAGGCAAGATCCTAGAACTCCCTGCCTAACTTTATTGTGGGTCAACCTACAGCAGTTTCTGAAGGCAGCTCACCACTACCTTCTCAAGGCCACTATGGATGGGCAATAAATGCTGGTCCAGCCAGCCACACCCACATCTTGTAAGTGAACAAAACAATTCTAAAATCCTCTTCATTAATGTATTGATCTCATAGAGTTATACAGCATGGAAACAGACTATTCAGCCCAACTTGTCCATGTTAGTCAAGATTCCCAAATTAAACTAGTCCCACCTGCCTGTGTTTGGCCCATATCCTTCTAAACCTCACCTATTTATGTGCCTGTCCAAATGTCTATTAAATTTTGTAACTGTACCTGTATCTCCCATTTCCTTGGGAAGCTCTTTCCACATACAAACCACTGTGTGTGTGAAAAAGTTGCCCCTCAGGTCCCTTTTAAATCTTTCTCCTCTCACCTTAAAATTATGTCCCCTAGTTTTGAACTCTCCCACCTGAAGGAAAAGACCTTTGCTGTGCACTTTATCCATGCCTCTCATGATTTTATTAGCCTCTATAAGGTAACCTCCTATGCTCCAAGGAAAAAAGTCTCAGCCTATCCAGCTTCGCCTTATGTCTCAAACTTTCCAGGCACGGTAACATCCTTGGAAATCTTTTCTGAACCTTCCCCAATGTAATAATATCTTTCCTATAGCAGGGCAACCAGAATTGTACACAGTACATCAAAAGTGGCCTCACCAACATGATGTTCGAACTCATGAACTCAGTGCTCTGAGCAATGAAGACATGTGTGAAAAACGCCTTTTGAACCATCCTGTTTACCTGTGACACAACTTTCAAAGAACTATATACCTGCTTGATTACACTACCCAGAGACCTACCAGTAACTGTATAAGTCCTGCTTTGTGAGTTTTACCAAAATGCAGTCCCTCGCATGTATCCAAATTGAATCTCATTTCTCACGATCAGCTCCATCTTGATACTATGGGATGTGAATGATGCTAGAAAGGCCAACTATTATTGTCCACTTCTAATTGTCTTTGAGAACATATTGTTGAGCTGCCTGTTTTGATGAAGCAATCTGTTTAATCCTTTCAAGAACCAGCATGTTGCTTCAATGCTGCTCCTGCCCACCACCTTCGCATTTTTCAGCAAATGTTAGAACAGGTCCTTTTGAAACTTGTTTTCCAGGATCCAAATGCAGTGGTCATGAAAGCCGATGAGGTTCTGTTTTTCCCAGTGAAGACACTTTAAATCAATCCTAGATTGTAACAACAGAGCGCATTATTAACTTTAGTCTTCAGGATTGACTTATTGGTCAGGCTGCTAAACAATGTTTGTTGTTCTTAAAGCCTACGTTGCAACCATAAATGAATAGGAAAGTTCTGATTTTGAGTCCTCATTTGATTCCAAAAGTTAGGATGTAACAGATAGCCTCAGTACTACTTCAAAAAAATCACCGGTGTTTGAACATTTTTTTCACTATCCAGAGATACCTGCCAGAAGAATGCCCGTGCAGATACGAACTGGAGACAAGGTTGGGTTAGAATTATAGAATTCCTCCAGCGTAAAAGCAGGCCATTCAGCCCATTTTGTACACACCGAGCCTCCAAAGAGCATCCCACCCAGACACACTTCCTTACCCTACCCGTACATTTCCCATGGCTAACCCACACATCTTTGGACTGTAGGAGGAAACTGGAGCACCCGGAGGAAACCCACGCAGACACGGGGAGCATGTGCAAACTCTACACTGACAGTTGTCAGTGGCCCCTGGCGCTGTGAGGCAGTAGTACTAACCACTGAGCCACGGTGCAATCAAATCCAGTTGTACAATATTCAATATTTTTGTGGGTCCAAAGAAAAACATCAGTTGTGATGCAGAAAATGTGTGTGGCTTGTTGACACTTCCTGAACAATCGCCAACTGAATGAACTATTAAAGCATAGTCATCATGACATGAAGCAAACCTAATATGGTTTAGCACAGAACCCTATGGCACGGAAGAGTGAAATAATCAACTCCACACTTTTACATCAAGCTCAAATTTGATAATCCTGAGTTAAATTCTTGGAGCATCAAATCAGTCTATACTTTGCTCTAAAAATTCATCATGGCCAGAACCAGGCCTCAGGTGATTTTGATGTGGAAATGGTGAGGCAATATTAATAAACTTCAAGAAAATGTCTTTTCAGAAAATCTGAGAAATAGCATTGGTTGTGCGGTGGCTCATTTGTTAGCACTGCTACCTCACAGTGTCAGAAACTTGGCTTCATTTCCAGCCTTCAGCTGACTGGGTCCTTGTATATTCTCCCCATGTCTGCATGGCATTGCTCTAGTTTCCTCTCACAGTCCAGAGTAAAGCAAGGTTAGGTGGATTGGCCATGCTAAATTGCCCATCATGTCCAGGGACATGTAAGCTAGATGGATTAGCCATGGGAAATGCAAGGTTACAGGGATGGGGTGGCTTGCTGTTTGGATGGTCAGTGTGGACTTGATGGGCCAAATGGCCTGCTTCTGCACTGTAGGGATACTATGATCACAGAAGATGACTACTGTCGCCGTTGTACCTCTGGTGACATTGGTTTTACAACCAGAGCTATCGACTCCAAACATATTCATCTCCCATTTCATTATATTGTTTTATATACATTTTTTTAAAATACTCATTCAATTCCATATGAAGAAGCATCAGTAGTAGGCCATTCAGCCCCTCAGACCTGCTCTGTCATTTAATAAGACCACGGATGATCCGATTGTCACCTCATACACTGACCTTCAGCTCAAATACAAATTCACTTTCTTTTCACAATAACATCAATCCATTTCCCCACCTTCCAATTGGCTCTGCACTGAAACGTGAACACATCCCCTCTCAATTCAAACTCCTACTCATCCATTCTCTACTCACACACAAACACATACACTATTTAATTAAACACATGGAAATATAGAAACATACCAAATGGGAGCAGGAGTAGGCCATTTGGATTTTTCAGCCTGCTCCATCATTCAATATGATCACAGGTGATCATCCAACTCAGTATCCTGCTCCTGCTTTCTCTCCATAGCCTTTGATCTCTTTAGCCTGAAGAACTATATCTTCCTCCTTTTAAAAACATTCAATATTTTGGCCTCACCAGTTTTGAGCCAGTGAATTCCACAGGCTACCACGCTCCAGATAAAGAAATTTCTCCCCATTTCAATCCTAAATATCTAACACGTATACTTAGACTATGATCCCTGGTTCTGGACTCCCCGGTCATCAGGAACATTCTTCCTGTTTGTACTCTATCTAGTCCAGATAGAATTGTATAGGTTTTCATGAGATTCCCCCCTCAATCTTCACAACTCCAGTCAATATAGTCATAACTAATCCAGTCTCACTTTTTACATCAGTCCTGTCATCCCAAGAATTACTCTGATAAATCTTTGTTGCACTCTCTCCATTGCCAGAACATCCTTCCTCAGATAAAGAGGCCAAAACTCCCACACAGTACTCCAGGTGTGGTCTCACCAAGGCCCTATACAATTGTAGCAAGACACCCCTACTCCAGTACTCAAATCCTCTCACTATAAAGGCCAACGTATTAGTTACCTTCTTCACTGCTGCTGCACCTACATGCTTACTTTCAGCAACTGGTGTACAAGGACACCCAGGCTGTGGTTCACCTTCCCTTTCCCAGTCTAGAATTCAGATAATAAACTGCGTTCTAGTCTTTGCTACCAAAGCAGATAACTCACATTTATCTGCATTTACACTTCATCTGGCAGGCATTGCCAATCACTCAACTTGTCAAAATCACATCTCTGTATCCTTCTCACAGATCTCCCCCAAACATCCACTCACTCCTCAAATACCAACACACCACTCTCCCCTCACACACCAGCACACCGACACTCCCCTCAAACACCAGCACACTCACACTCCCCTCACATACCAGCACACCCACATTCCCCTCACACACCAGCACACCCACACTCCCCTCACACACCAGCATATCCAGTCTATATTTTATCTAATCATAGCCCTTCAGTACCCAGAGTTCAATCTTTGTGCTCAACACTTCAGAAGTAAGATATTTCTTTTTAATTCAAGTAATGGTATACATCATTACTTCAGGAAAAAGTAATGAATCGTACAGATAAATGTAATTTCACAGATTCAAATGGCTGCTGTAATGTTTATACAGGAATAGCATGTAATTTTGGTACTTATTGGAATGATATTTATTCATTTTCCATTTGATTTGAATTCTTAAATAAAATATCTAATTGTGTTGTGAGCAATGACATTGATGAACTGGGTCACTTTACATCCCAGGCAGCCACTGTTGAATGAAACACTTGCAGATCAGTTACTGTAAGGTTGCTACAAACTTCACAGATCATACCAGTTGTTTTCTGGTTCTCAGTGTCACTGGGTGCTCCTGGAGTATGCCTCCAGTGCTCTAAAATCTTTTCAGCCCAAAATTGAGTTAAATGATAGCATGATACAAGAAGTTTAACACAGGCAGTAGTCGTGACATTGAACTAGGTCTGAAAGTCGGCCCAGGAACTATGATCTATGATTAATTGCTATCTATTGTTCGAAAGCAGGCAGCATACAAACTACTTGCTGCTTGCTCATGCTCATGAATGTGGTATTCAGGCAGTATTGAGCACACTGTGTGGCTTGAAGCCTCAGCAGGAGGTACAGTAAGAAACCTGTACTCTTTATATGATTTAAAGCCAATCTCCACATCTTCGCAGATGCATTCTGGTTGTGGCCGTTGCTGGAGTTGAAAGTGCAATCCATTCCAACAGACTCCTGCCCTATCATTTGCATGTGACTTTTGCCAGGAGGCACTAACTGGGGTCTGCCATCTTGCAGACAGACTTGATTCTATCAGAGTGAAAAGCCAGATTGTTATCGTGAGGCCTTGCAACACCGTGTCAAAGTGGGCTGAGACAGAGCGTTAAAGGCCTTTTAGAAAAACACCAGACAATGACAGCGAGATACGGGAATGGTCAGAGCTGTAAAACTTGTTCCAAAATATCGAAAAGAAATTGAAAAAGAAAAGTGCAACAGACCATGACTCAAACACAGCGCCCAATGGATGCAACCTTTCCTCCACTAGTTCTGCTTGAAATGAACTGGCAGTTTTCTCATGGGTAATGGTAAAATTATGAAATTGTGACAGATCTGCTTAACAATCCAGAGCTGCTGTACATGACTATACTCCTAACACTATTCAAAAGACACTGTTTCATAGAGTATTCCACCTTCACAAAACTCTGAAGTTCAGTTAAAAACAGATGCAGATATTTTGAAAGTTTTGAATGCATACATTAAGCACCAATTGAATATTACTTTTGATGTGTGTGTGTGTGTTCAATCATAAGGCCAAAGGTGGAAAAGACACCAATGATTGACGTGTGACTTCATTAACACAGTGCACAGAATCCTGTGAATTTGTACAGCTAAAGACTGATCTCATTAAAGTCAGGATTTTATTAGGTATCAGAGATCTAGCAGTGGGAGTGAAAGGGGAGGAATTGACTTCAGGAATGGGATTGATATATGAAGAAGTGCTGAGGCTGTAAATTAGCAGCAAAACCATTCTAATGGCTGAACAGAGCAAGCCTTGCACTACACCGAGGGCAGATCAATCATTGACAAAAGGCAAGACTCAAATATTCCAGAGCACTTCATGGAAAGGTAAAGAGGCATGTCCAGCGTGGGGAAACCAGTACACTCACTGCAAGATGCACAATCCTTTTACACACAAGTAAATGACTAGAAGAAGGAGAACAAGTAGGTACAGATGGTGACAAGAGAAATATCAGCTGAAGCTTGTGACAAATCACTGAACACCATACGACCGGATGATTCACTCAGATGGCTAGAAAGGAAATGGTTTGTGACTGTTGGAATGATGAATGCAAGAGGAGATAATCAAATTAATATGAAATGCCAGATAGACACAATCGCATCACTCATGATGGCCTTTGTAGACCTGTACAAATTTGTTCAACATGGCAATCAAACAACGAAGCTCCTGAAAATGTAGATGAGATTATATGATGGTAAGATGATAATTCTGAGAGGACAGATTAATCTGTAAGCCCAATTCAAAGATTACAACTAAATGCTGAACTTCCAGCTCATAGACAGTAAGCAAAAGGCCCTCATCTCAGCTGGAGTAAGTCTAAAGCTTGGACTGGTAATCCTCAAAGTGGCAAAAAAGCAATTTGCAACATCTTGCAGCAGACTAAACTATGGTCAGTGGAACATATCCTTGATGCGTGCAAAGATGTATTGACAAGATCAGGATGCCTTCCTGGAGAATAACATCCTGAAGCCAATGAGAATACCAGACCAATTCAACATCTACCAAGGAAGGTTCCAGCGGCCCTCAAGCCAGCCCGCAAGACAAGACAGGAAAGGAGGGCGTCATCAAGGATCTGACTACTCCTATACATTGGAATACCAGCATGGTGGCAGTGAAAACTGAGGGTATGCATTGATCTAAAGAATCAAAGTGAGAATCTGAAGAAATTTCATTGTCCCTTGGTAACCATCAATGTAATTCTGCCACAACTTGGAAAGACAAAATCTTCACCAGCCTAGATGTGAAAAACTGTCACTGGCCAATGGGGGAAGATGGTGTCATAAGACAAAGTCAGTCGGGATCCAAAGACCCAGACTAATGCTTCATAGATATGTGATCAAATCCCACCACAGTAGTAGGTAGAATTTTAATAAAGCTAGTCTCAGTAATAGTGACCAAGAAAGTACAACTGATTGTTGTAAAGAAGCATCTGGTTCATTAATGCTGTTTAGGGAAAGAAATCTGCTGACCTTACCTCATTTGTGACTCCTAGCTGACAATAATGCATTTGAATCTTCACTGTGCTCTGAAATGGCAAAGCAAAGCTCTCATTTCAAGGGAAATTCGGCATAAGCAAAACGAAGGATGGTCCCATTGGCAATGCCCACATCTCATGAACAAATCAATTCAAAAAGAAAATGGAGCTGGATGAAACAGCAGCTCTCTAACTACACCGTGGACTCCCTTCAGGAGAAACAGGTTGCTGCCCATTCTGTTTTCACTTCACCTGATGCAGGAGCAGCAATCCAACAGCTTGTGATTTTAAATAAACTTATTGAACCTGGCGTCATGTGACTTCTGACTTTGTCAACTCCAAGCTAACACTGGCACCTCCACATCATGACATTCTGTCTGATATTTGCACAGCTCCAGAGGAGTATCAACATTAACAACATGAAATAGTTTGTGATCGTCCTGGAGTAGAAGCTACAGTGGATGTCTCTGACGGGAACACCGATTGTCTCTTTCACTGTGTACATTTTCGTTGCTCTCCATTTCACGGCTGGTGTTTCATTCACTTCCACAGTCATGTTCCTTTTCTCTGCGACTACCAATGGCTCAGACTTACCCCCGCAAGGATTTTGAGTTGAAATCTCCACCTTTGTGTTTCTACTCCACCCAGGATCACAAGTATCTCCAGGGCATACAACATTCTTTGGATTGCTGCTCCCTCCTTCAACGATCCATGATCAACACCGTGCGCTGTCTTATGTGCACACTCAACTCCACTCTGCCGCAGCACTGACTCACCCTCTCTCAAAGCTGTGCCCCACTTTCATTTCATCCTTCACCTCATCCGTCGCCTCATCAAAAGACTTTGCTTTCTTTCGGACATCAAGACACACAAGCTCCAGCAACTTATGGACTCCAACATCCATAGCACTCAAGCCCCTTAGCACCCTCACCCACTCTAACCTGACCCCATCTGAAATTGCCACACTTCACTGTCTTACGTCCAACCCTAACTTTGTTATCAAACATGCTGACAAAGGTGCTGCTCTTGTAGTCTGGTGCACCAGTCTTTATTTTGCGGAGGATCAACAGCTCTCACACACTTCTTCCTACCACTCCCTGACCCCACACCCAAACATCAAGCCATTGTTGCCAGGACTGTCACCAAACTCATTACCTCCAGAGATCTTCCCCCACTGCCTCTAGCCTTATGGTCTCCCAACCCTGCACAGCCCATTTTTACCTCTTTCCCAAAATCCACAAACTACATTTCCCAGGAGGCTCGTCGTATCAGCTTGATCCCACCTCACCAAGCTCATTGTGCAGTTGTTTCAGTGATTCCTCACCATGAGTCCAAAGGAAGAAAATGTCACTAATGTATCTGGTGAATAGATTGGTCAGAGATCCTGCACAGCAAAGAAATCTCGCATGAACCTGTGCATGAAATGTTGGCATGACTGTCCAGTGTGTCTGGATGTAGAACTGGTTGCCAAAGGTAGGCTATAATCTGGTGTTGTGTGACTTCTGACCTTGCTGAAATAATATGATTTAAAAGACAAATGAGAGAGGTGACTATTCCTGGCAGCGGGGGCCTGCACGTTAAGGCCTCCCTGTACATGGATGACGCCGCCGATTTCTGCTCAGATCCGCTGTCCGTGCGCAGACTCATGTGCATTTGTGACCAGTTCGAACGGGCATCGGGGGCCAAGGTAAACCGAGGCAAGAGCGAGGCCATGCTCTTTGGGAACTGGGCCGACCAATCCTCGATCCCCTTCACCATCAGGACCGACCACTTGAAGGTGCTGGGTATTTGGTTTGGAGGGGCTGGGGCGTGCGCCAAGTCTTGGGAGGAGCGTATCAGCAAAGTGAGGCAGAAACTGGGCAGATGGAAGCTACGGTCGCTCTCCATCGTGGGAAAAAAACCTGGTCATCAGGTGTGAGGCACTGTCATTGCTATTATACATGGCAGAGGTCTGGCCTATTCCCAGAACCTGTGCCGCTGCAGTCACCCGAGCCATCTTCCAGTTTATATGGAGGTCAAAGATGGACCGGGTCAGAAGGGACTCACTGTATAAAGATCTGGGCAACGGGGGAAAAAATACACCCAATGCCACCCTCACCCTGATGGCCACCTTTGTGTGTGGCTGCATCAAGCTGTGCGTGGATCCCTGGTACGCAAACACCAAGTGTCACTACGTACTGAGGTTCTACCTATCCCCGGTGTTGCGAAGGATGGGCCGAGCCTCGCTGCCGCAGAACACTCCGAGTAGTTGGACCGTTCCGTATCACCTGTCCTTCGTGGAGAAGTTTATGAAGAAAAACACCTTTGACCACAAGTCCATCAGGAAGTGGTCAGCACGTAGTGTCCTTGAGACCCTTCGGGAAAAGGAGAGGGCAGATCCTATCGAGCGGTTCCCTGAGCAGACTGTCAAAGCCAGTTGGCAGAATGCCTCATCGCCAGAACTTTCCAACAAGCACCAAGACATGGCTTGGCTGGTGGTGAGAAGGGCTCCTGTTCCCCGGGTCGCACACCGAGACGAACATCAACTGTGCCTGGAGGATCATCAACTCAGTGAAGGACGCTCTCTGGGTGGTCCGAAGCCTGCTGATCTTCCAGCTGAAGGAGTTGACCCCGACTGAGTGCTGCAGACTGGCACATTCCATGGTCCAGGACTACGTGTTGAGGGACGCGCTGAAGCTTGGGGCAGCTGCCGCCAAGGCGCGGTGTGGAAAGACCACTGTGTAAAGTCTGCTTGCCTAACGAAGAACAGGGGGCCCACGCAGTCATTTGGGCTCTGCTGACGCCTCAGCTAATTATCTGGGCATATGATTGAAAAATGTACAGACTTGTATAAAAATGATAAATTCTGATCTCTGTATGTACATGTTTACATATGTATGGCATGACCAACTGTACAGACCATCAAATTTTTTTCTGAATAAAGTATATTTTTGAAATAAAAAAAAATGTAAAAGACAAATTGCCCTAGCAAGACAGGACTTGGAACAAGTCTAAAACAATAGGGACAGCAAATTGCATTTGCATCTAGACCATAAATAAAACAAAGTGATGCAATGCCCAGATCATGCCCCTGACCATTTTCCTCCTGAACATTTTCATCAAAACCTACTGGTAGGAGACAATCATAGTCAAATCTGACCAGCAGCCATTTCAAAGCATTTTCCTGAGACAATTCCCATCTGCTTCAAAGTGTCTTTAAAGAATGTTACTCAGATTACAGGTTTCCATTTGAATGTGACATCCAAGCAAGGAAAGCAGATGTACATTACAGGCGTGCTGTCTCAGGCAGTAGTCGCTAGGAAGAAAGCACAGGATATGACAACAGCATAAGGAACCTTCCAAACCAATATGGAGAAGCAGCTCAATAGTCACTGAGATGTCATCAATCCAGCTGAGACATTGAATCTAACAGACAGCCTTGCTCAAATTGAGCAAACTATCAAACAAGTGTTGCAAGAAGCAGTGATGAGAATATAGCTGAAATGGATCCACCTATTGCTACAAAAGTGTAGTGGCCATATAGAGATGAATTGAAACATCAAGATAGCATATTGTACAAAGGAAATTGAGTCATTATTCCTCAAGAGTTGAGAAATCCAATCAAACTACCAAGATAATGAGTCTAGCTGGAGGAATGCAAGAAATGCGCTCTCCTGGCCAAGCATGAGCAAATCAATCGGCCAGTGTGGTGTTTGTAATGAGTACCAAGCTGAGTAAACCAGGGAGCCATTGATGACACATGACATCCTAGTCAGCCCATGTGTGTTGTTGGGCAGAGACCTCTTATTCTCACAAGGTCAGATTATTTTATAACTATAATAGAATCATAGCATCATACAGCACAGAAACGGATCCATCAGTCCCTCGAGTCAATGCCGACCGTAGAATAAAATCCCTGCAGTTTGGAAACAGGCCCTTCAACCCAAAAAGTCCATGCCAACTCTCCAAAGAGCAATCCACTCAGACCCACTCCCCTAGCCTAACTAATGCACCTAACCTATACAACGCAGAACACTATGGGCATTTTAGCATGGCCAATTCACCTAACCTGCACATCTTTGGACTGTGGGAGGAAACTGGAGCACCTGGAAGAAACCCACACAGACACAGGGAGAATGTGCAAACTCCACACAGACAGTACCCAATGGTGGAATCGAACCCACATCCCTGGTGCTGTGAGGCAGCAGTGCTAACCACTGAGCCAGCATACCGCGCAAGCTAAATTAATCCTTCCTGACTGCACCTGGCCCATATTCCTCCTCAGTTCTATTTATGTACTTATCCAAACGTCTTTTACATGTTGTAACTGTACCCATATCCACACTCTTCTGATAGTTCATTCCACACATTCTGTGTAAAGAAATTATTTTTCAAATCTTTCTTCTCTCACTTTAAGAATATGCCCCCCTAGTCATGAAATCCCCCACCTCATTCACCTTATCTATATGCCTCATTATTTTACAAACCTCTGTAAGGTCACCTCTCAATCTCCTACGCTCCAAAGAAAAATGTCCCAGCCTATCCAGCTGTTCCTTATAACTCAAACCCTCCATTCCAGGCAACATTGTGATAAATCTCTTCTGAACTCTCTCCAGTTTAGTAATATCCTTCCTATAACAGGGTGACCAGAACTGGATACTGTACACCAGAAGAGGCCTCACCAACCTCAACACGACATCCCAACTCCTATACTGAAAGGTCTTAGCAATGAAGGCAAGCATGCTAACTGCCTTCTTAACCACGTTATCTATATGTGCTGCAAACGTCAAAGAATTATGGACCTGAACCCCTAGATCTCTCTGTTCTACAACACTGCCCGAGGACCTACTTTTAATTGCATCAGTCTTGTCTTTGTTTTACCAAAACGTAATACTTCGCAATTATACAAATTAAACTCCATTTGTCCCTTTTCAGCCCATTGACCCAACTGACCAAGATCTCCTTGTAATTTTAGATAACCTTCTTCACTGTCCACTGTTCCACCAACCTTTGTGTCATCTACAAGCTGACAAACCCATATTTTCTGTATTCTCATCTAAATCATTTATACAAATGACAAACAAAAGTGGACCCAGCACCTATCCTTATGGCACACCGCCGGTCACAGGCTTCCAATCTAAAAAATAATCCTTCACCAATACTCTCTGTCCCCTGTTGTTAAACCAATTTTGCATCCAGTTGGCAAGCTCATCCTGAATCCCATGTATTCTTACTTTATTAATTAGTCTATCACATTGTCAAAGACTTTACTAAAGTCCAAGTAAACAAAGTCTATTGCTCTACCTTTGTCAATCTTCTTAGTTACTTTCTCAAAAAACTCAATCAAGTTTGTGAGACATGATTTCCCTTACACAAAACCATGCTGACTATTCCTAATCATTCCTTGCCTCTCCAAATGCATGTAAATCCTATCATTCAGAATCATGTCCAACAACCTACCCATCCCCAAAGTCAGACTCCCAGCCTTCTTACATCCCTTCTTAAACAGAGGCACAACATTAGCCTCTCTCCAGTCATTCCCCATATTTATAGATGATACAAATATTTCCGCAAATAATATATATTCTGGAAGACTTCTGAATGGGTATATGACATTCAAGACATCTGAATGGGTATATGAATAGGAAGGGTTTAAATGGATATGGGCCAAATGCTGGCAAATCTGATTAGATTTATTTTGGGTATCTGGCTGGTATGAATGAGGTGGATCAAGGGTCTGTTCTGTGCTGTATATCTCTGTGAATCTATAACTGACTTCAATGATGACCAGGGAATGCACTAAAGAGCATTTCACCTCTTGTGGCATTCCTTAAATTGTGATGAGTGACAGTAGTCCTCAGTTCACGAGTGAAGAATTCAATCATTTCAGAAAGCATTTTCCTTCAGTGAGTTGTTTAATTGTCCAACACCATTCACAACTCAGTATAGCAGGAATGCAGAGCTTAGACCTGATGCTTTGGCTGTGCAATGATGCAGCATTGCCTACCATTTGCTTGTCATGCTGTTTGATGCACAAGGTATCCCTTTTAATAGTTTCACCAGGTTGGACACCTCATTTTGGGTATTCCTGGTGCTACTCCTTGGCATGTTCTGCTTCACTTTCATTCATCCAGAGTTAATCCTCTGGCTTGATCATAATAGTGGGTGATATGCCCTTCCATGAGGTTGCAGATCGTAGTGGAGTACAATTTATTGTTACTCATATGTGGGAGGAGGGTGTTTCTAGACAGTGTTTATTGCCCATCCCTAGTTGCCCCTGAGAAGGTGCTGGTAAGCTGCCTTCTTGAACTGCTGCAGTGTACCTGCTGTGGGTTGACCCATTTTACCCTTACAGAGGAAATTCCAGGAGACACAGTGAGCCATTGGTTAGCGATGCTGCCTCACAGTGCCAGGAACCCAGGTTTGATTCCAGCCTCGGGCAACGGTCTGTGTGGAGTTTGCACTTTGCCCCCGTGTCAGCGTGGGTTTGCTCCGGTTTCCTCGAAAGTCCAAAGATGTGCGGGCAAGGTGAATTGGCCATTCTAAATTGCCCATATTGTTCAGGGATGTGTAGGTTAGGTGCACTGGTCAGGGGAAAATAAAAGGTAGGGGGAATGCGTGTGAGTGGGTTCGTCTTTGGACTGTTGGGCTGAAAGGCCTGTTTCCACACTGTAGGGATTCTATGACCCAGTGACAGTGAAGGAACGGTGATATATTTCCAAGTCAGGATGGTGAGTGTCTTGGAGGGGAACCTGAAGGTGGTGGTGTCACATATATTTAGTCCTTCTGGATGGAGGTGGTTGTGGGTTTGGAAGGTGCTATCTGAGGATCCTTGGTGAATGTCTGCAGTACATCTTGTAGATGCACACTGCTGTGACTGAGCGCCGATGGTGGAGGGGGGTGGAAGCTTATGGATGTGGTGCTAATCAAGCAGGCTGCTTTGTCCTGGATGGTGTCAAGCTTCTTGAGTGTTGTTGGGGGTTCCACCCATCCAGGCAAGTGAGGAATACTCCATCACACTCTTGACTTGTACCTTGCAGATAGTGGATAGGCTTTGGGGAGTCAGGAGGTGAGTTACTCACTGTTGTATTGCTAGCCTCTGACCTGCTCTTGTAGCCACTGCATTTATGTGGTGAGTCCAGCTGAGTTTCTGGTCAATAATAACCCCCAGGATGTTGATAGTTGGGGATTCAGCGATCGTAACACCATTGAATGCCAAGGAGTGGTTGTTAGATTATCTCTTATTGGTGATGGTCATAGCCTGGCATTTGTGTGGCATGAATGTTACTTGCTAGTTGTCAGCCCAAGCCTGGATATTGTCCAGATCTTGTTGCATATGAACATAGATTTCTTCAGTATCTGAGGAGACATGAATGGTGCTGAACATTGTGGAATCATTGGCAAACATCCCCACCTCTGGTTGGGTCTAGGATACTACCAAGGGAACTCTGCAGAGATGTCCTGGACCTGAGATGACTGACCTCCAACAACCACAACCATCGTCCTATGTGTCAGGTATGAGTTTGCGCCCAGTTTCATGTTGATGGGGTAAAGACAGGATTCGATGCAGACACAACAGGCCTTCTTTTGTATCAGAGCAATTCAGTGATTCAGTCTGTGATACCGTGAGGCACTGACTGGGGCAGCCATTTCGCAAGTTTCAGTAAAGTCATGGTATAGATCAAAGTATACATTGTCTTGAAAACTGTAAACATGCACCAAGTTACACCAACGCAGCACTGAAGGCTTTGATGCAGGACTGGATAAGAGGCAAAGGCTCTCTTCTCTCAGGGACCAAGGGCATCCAGATGATCACTGTGAGTGGATTGATGCTCTGGTGAAAACAAACAGTATTATACCAAGGAACTAGATGCAGTACTACAAGAAGTTCAATGATTTTACAGGAGCATTCCAGATCAATGAATGTATAATCAAAAGCTGTATCCTTATAAATAAAACATTTGTGCACACACTGATCAATTTACCATTCTCCCATTGACTCAACTACCAGCATTTTTTTATTAACCATGACTCAACTTCACAGTCTGAACTGTGCCTTATCCTTACACACTTCACACTGTTGCTTGTCCAACAGTTAGACCTCACAGCTTGGATATATTGCTAACCTTTCAACCATGACAGATACATTACCTGAACAGATTCCACTCCACTGCAAGTATGTTTTCAAACCTTTCAGCTCGAATGTATAAAGTTAATTTTCTTCACTGCTTCTTGCCATCTTCATTGCAGCCTTCATCAGGAGCTGGAAGACTGCTATTGCCATATCAAGCCCTTCATTTTCTGCTCACCTTTCTGGATTCTGAAGAGGGTGGAGGTTTCTCTAAAGCCCTGAGGAACAAATTTGGGAGCTAACTGTTTGAGAAGTTGAGTGAAACGGTCGAAGTTTTCAGCAGGGATGAGATCCACTTAGTGGGGAGTTTCTCATATCAAAGTAAGTAAGCCCCTTCTTCAGATTCTTGTGTGATTCTGGCTTTAAGTTATGGCAGTTCAAAATTAACATGAGTGAAGCTTGGAAAGGCAAATCACAGTAGGGCTTATCCACTTAACGGTAAGGTCCTGGGAAGTGTTGCTGAACAAAGAGACCCTGGAGTGCAGGTTCATAACTCCTTGAAAGTGGAATTGCAGGTAGATAGGATAATGAAGAAGGCACTTGGAATGCTTGCCGTTATTGGTCAGTGCATTGAGTATAGGAGTTGGGATGTTTTGTTGCGACTGAACAGGACATTAGTTCAGACACTTTGAGAGTGCTGCATGCAATTCTGTTCTCTCTCTAGCAGAAGGATGTTGCGAAACTTACAAGAGGCCAGAAAAGATTTTCAAGCATGTTGCCAGGGTTGGAGAGTTTGAACTATAGGAAGAGGCTGAATAGGCTGAGATTATTTTCCCTGAAGTGTCAGAGGTTGAGGGGTGGCCTTACAAAGGTTTATAAAATCATGAGGAGCATGGATAGGATAAATAGGCAATATCTTTTCCCCAGCGTGGGTGAGTCCAAAGCTAGAGGACATAGGTTTAAGGTGAGAGGGGAAAGGTATAAAAGAGACGTAAGGGGAAACTTTATCACACAGAGGGTGGTGTGTGTACGGAATGAGCTGCCAGGGGAAGTGGTGGAGGCTGGTATGATTACAACTTTTAAAAGGCATCTGGATGGGTATACGAATCAAAAGGGTTTGGAGGGATATTGGCCAAGTGCTGACAAATCTGGTTATCGTGGGTGGCACGGTGGCACAGTGGTTAGCACTGCTGCCTCACAGCGCCAGAGACTCGGGTTCAATTCCTCGCCTCAGGCGACTGACTGTGTGGAGTTTGCACGTTCTCCCCGTGTCTGCGTGGGTTTCCTCCGGGTGCTCCGGTTTCCTCCCACAATCCAAAAATGTGCAGGTTAGGTGAATTGGCCATGCTAAATTGCCCGTAGTGTTAGGTGAAGGGGTAAATGTAGGAGAATGGGTCTGGTTGGGTTACGCTTCGGCGGGTCGGTGTGGACTTGTTGGGCCGAAGGGCCTGTTTCCACACTATAAGTAATCTAATCTAATCTGGATATGGAATTGGCTGGCCCATGGATGACAGAGGGTGGTAGTAGATGGAAAGTATTCAGCTTGGAGCTTGGTGACCAGTGGTGTTCCACAGGGATCGGGTCTGGGACCTATGCTCTTTGTGATTTTTATAATTGACTTGGATGAGGAAGTGGAAGGGTGGGTTAGTAAGTTTGCCGAGGACACGGAGGTTGGTGGAGTTGTGGATAGTGTGGAGAGCTGTTATAGGTTGCGATGGGACATTGACAGGATGCAGAGCTGGGCTGATAAGTGGCAGATGAGTTCAACCTGGAAAAGTGGGAAGTGATTCACTTTGGAAGATCAAATTTGAATGCAGAATATGAGGTGAAAGGCAGGATTTTTGGCAGTGTGGAGGAACAGAGTAATCTTGGGGTCCATATCTATAGATCATTCAAAATTTCCATCCAAGTTGAGAGGGTTATTAAGAAAGCGTATGGTGTGTTGGCTTTCATTAGCAGGGAAATTAAGTTTAAGAGCTACAAGGTTATGCTGCAGCTCTATAGAGCCCTGGTTTGACCACACTTAGAATATTGTGTTCAGTTCTGGTTACCTCATTATAGGAAGGATGTGGAAGCTTCAGAGAGGGTGCAGAGGAGATTTATCAGGATGCTACCTGGACTGGAGGGCATGTCTTATGAACAAAGGAGGTAGGGCTTTTCAAATGGGAATGAAGAACGATTGAGAGGTGACTTGATAGAGGTTTCCAAGATGATGAGAGGCATAGATAGAGTGGATAACCAGAGAACTTTTCCCAGTGTGGAAATGACTATCACAAGGGGGCATAATTTTAAGGTGATTAAAGGAAGTTTTAGGGGAGATGTCAGAGGTAGGTTTTTTACACAGAGAGTGGTGGGTGCATGGAATGCACTGTCAGCAATGCTAGTAGAATCAGATACATTAGGAACATTTAAGTAACTCTTGGATAGGCATATAGATGATGGTACAATAAAGGGTATGTAGGTTATTCTGATCTTAGAGTAGGATCAAAGGTCAGCACAACACCAAGGGCCGAAGGGCTTGTACTGTGCTGTGCTGTTCTATGTTTTATGCTCTCAATGGGACTAGATGGATATCTAGTCAGCATGGATAAGTTAGATCGAAGGGTCTGTTTCCATGCTGTATATCTCTATGACTCTATGACTTTAAGCTTGTGGGCAGGAATGTGGGCAGCTTGTGTCTCCAGCACACCCGCGTTTGGCTGTTAAGTCAAGAAGCAAAGAGTAAGTGAGCAATCCTTCTCCCACCTGGCAGAATGGAATGTGCCAAGTTGCTCTGCAACACACACATATGTTTTAGGCCATACCTGGAGGCCCAGTGGGTCTCAGTGTTGTTATCTGGGCTGGATGAAACAGTATCTTTGTGACATTGAGAGGAGTTAACATTTCTTAAATAGTACTTACAAACCAATGCTAAGCTTTCCCTGCAATTAAAGGTACTGAATGTTGTTATGGATACATGCAAATGACTTTGGTGATTTCTTGTAAAGTGACTCATGAGGTAGAGAATAATAGTTTTCTATTGCTCTCATTGGATAAATAAGTTAAAAAAGTAATAATATAGTAAAGTGAGCTTATAAAAAACCCATTAATCATCTGAACCTTACTTAAAGCAGAAATCCATTTCAATCAGTACAGCAGCACTTGTAAAAGACTGTGATCAAAGAAAGAAAGAAAAATCAATGGTTATTTTTCAGGTCAGAGTCAATAAGGCTATTAAACGGTGAGCTGCATCCCTCTTCAATCTTTATTGCAGATTGGAGAGGTGCAGATCAGGACACTGCCATATCGAACTCAGTGACTGGGTGTAGGAGATGGTGAGCAGGAAGTGATTACTATTATCTTTAAAGTACAGTTGGCACAGGTATTAAAGGAAATTATCAGCTAGTGTTCCGATGTCGGCAAAGTTCCCTGTGATTCATACCCTGAAGTGAATATAGGTCGTTCTGCTAATACGTGCGTTTCATCCACACAAATTCATTGTAACGCAATTGACGAATAGGGGATGCTATTTCTAAAGCATGACTTTTAAAATGTGCTTACATCACCAACATTTTAAGTGCTGTGTCTAAAGCATGAATTTTCTATAATGCAGGGTTGCACAAGAACGCAGTCATTGCATTATAGAAGAACCAACTGTATCAGAAGAAGATAGCATCAGGCCTGACTGCAATACTACCCACCAATTCTTCCCCTTCCAATTAAATATCTAGGTTTTCTTTGTGTTTAATGTGATGATGGAAGCTGTGTTCAAATGTGCCATTGTGCTAAGGTACATGTTTAATGCTGTTTGAAAGGTTATTTATTCATGGGATGTAAGAATCTCTCGTAATGCCAGCATTTACTGCCCATCCCTAACTGTCCCTGAGCTATAATGGAGGCATGGGGTCCACTAAAAATGACTCTTGCAGCTGGTGAGTGACTATTCCCTGATCATTCTCCATTGTTTCTCTCATTTATCCCAATGGTGCTGACACATCCCACAAGAGCCAAATCTACCTGGTAGTTCATCCGCAAGCCAATACATTGAAAATGCTACAAGCTGTCACTCCTGGTGAGGGAAAGACAGGAGATATATATTGGAAACAGCTTCTGTGATGGAAGAATCAGTAAATTTCCCCCATTTGGTGTCATCGGCTGATTAGCATTACCAACAGCAAGCTTCCCTTTAAGAACACACCACCTTGACTTGGATCTGTATCTCCTTCACAGTCTAGGAGAAAGTGAGGACTGTTCCTGGGTTCACATGCTCATTAAGCATCTCCCAAAAACCCAACGAATATAGCTGCACCTCATGGGCTGCAGGATTCGACAAGACACCTCACTAGCACTTTCTCAGGGGCAACTTGGGATGAACATTAAACATTGGCTGGCCAGTGATATTCACGTCCTCGGAAAGAATAAAACAATTGGTCTTGTGGGTCTCACAACTGTACTCCATCTGCCTCTATGTCGGCACTTTCTTCGGTACATAGATGAAAAGATCGAATTGAAAGTGGGCAGCACAATGGCTCATGGGTGGCACGGTGGCTCAGTGGCTAGCACTGCTGCCTCACAGCGCCAGCGATTGGGGTTCGACTACGGTCTCAGGTGACCATCTGTGTGGAGTTTGCACATTCTGTCCATGTCTGTGTGGGTTTCCTCCCACAATCCAAAGATGTGCAGGCCAGGTAAATTGCCCATAGTGTTAGATGCATTAGTCAGGGGTAATTATAGGGTGGGGGAATGGGTTTGGGTGGGTTGCTCTTTGGAGGACTTGTTGGGCCAAAGGGCCTGTTTCCATGCTGTAGGGTATCTAATCTAATCAAACAATGACTGACATTTCCCCTCTCTTAGTTCGGTGATTCTGAGGTCAGTTGTGAAGTATGAAAACATTATGAAGTAATGGTTCTTGAAATGTTAATGAAGAAGATCCTTGAAAATTCATGGGGAGGTGATGGCCTAGTGGTATTATTGTTAGATTATTAACCCAGAGACCTAGGAAATATTCTGAGGATCCACGTAAAGATCCCACCAATTCAAATTAAAAATCTGGAATTAAGAGCCTAATGAGTTCATGGAACAGTTGTCAATTGCCATGAAAAACTCATCTGCTACACTAATGCCCTTTAGGCATTACCTGGTCTGGCCTACGTGTGACTCCAGACCCAAAGCAGTATAGTTGATTCTTAACTGCCCTCTAGGCAATTAGGGTTGTGCAGTAAATGGTGGCTAAAACTGTGATGTCCACATCGCACAAATGAATAAACAAAAATCTCCGTCCAATCTGGAATACCTACACTGTGGAAGCAGGCCATTCAGCCCATCGAGTCCACACAGACCGTCCAAAGACCTACCCCACCATCCTGCATTTGGATAATTCACCTAACCTGGACATCTTTGGACCATGGGAGGAAACCCACGCAAAGAGAGGGGGGAGAATATACAAACTCCACACAAGTCAGTCAGCAAAGGGTGAAATCAAACCCACGTCCCCGGTTACTTGAGGTAGCAGTGCTAACCACTGAGCTACCGTGCTGATGATCTGATGTTAGAACATAGAACATAGAAGAATACAGCGCAGTACAGACCCTTTGGCCATCGATGTTGCGCCGATCCAAGCCCACCTAACCTATACTAACCCACTATCCTCCATATACCTATCCAATGCCGTGCTTAAATGCCCATAAAGAGGGAGAGTCCACCACTGCTACTGGCAGGGCATTCCATGAACTTACGACTCGCTGAGTGAAGAACCTACCCCTAACTTCAGTCCTATATCTACCCCCCCTTAATTTAAAGCTATGCCCCCTTGTAATACCCGACTCCATACGCGGGAAAAGGCTCACACTGTCAAAAAAATCAAGGCCAATGGCTCTGCAATCTCCTCCCTTGCTTCCCAAAGAATCCTAGGATAAATGCCATCAGGCCCAGGGGACTTATCTATTTTCACCTTTTCCAGGATTTCCAACACCTCTTCTCTACATACCTCAAAGCCACAGTCTTTGGGTGGAGAATCAGAAAGTGTCGCAGTGGTGCCAAGAGAAGCAGATGTGTCATCTCTGACTCCTGACAGTCTTAAGTAATTCTGCCTAGCTTGTCAATGTAACTTGTACCTATTGCTGTCAGGAAATCCGCCATCCTCGCCTGGTCTGGCCTACATGTGAGTCCAGACCCACAGCAATGTGGTTGACTCTCACTTGCCCTCTGAAATGGCCTTACAAGCTATTCAGTTGTACCAATCACTACAAAAGTCTCAGAAATGAAATAGGACTGTTCACCTGGGCACCAGAAAAGACAATGGCAGGAACAGCCCTGTCAACTATGCAATGTCCTCCTCACTAACATCTTGGGGCTAGTGCCAAAATCAGGAGAGCTGTCTAACAGACTAGTCAAACAACAGCTTGACATAACCATACTGACAGAATCGTACCTTACAGACACCACCAGCACCATCCCTGGGTATGTCCTGTCTCACCCAGCAGATGTGGCAACATAGAGGGTTTCAGTTGGGAGGGAGTTGCTCTGGAAACATTCAACATTGACTTCGGACCCTGTGAAGTTGCTTGGCTTCAAGGTAAACCTTCACGCAGAGGATGATGCGTCTACAGAATGAGCTGCCAGAGGAACTGGTGGAGGCTAGTACAAATACAATATTTAAAAGGCATCTGGATGGGTGCATGAATAGGAGGGGTTTAGAGGGCTATGGAGAAAGTGAGGACTCAGATGCTGGAGATCAGAGTCGAGAGTGTGGTGCTGGAAAAGCACAGCCAGTCAGGTAGCATCTGAAGAGCAGGAGTGTCGTCGTTTTGAGCATACGCCTTCATCAGGAATGGTGTGGATGGGGACAAGGGGGCTGAGAGATAAATGAGAGGGCAGGGGGTAGGGAAGAAAGTAGCTAGGAAAGCGATTGGTAGATGAAGGTGGGGTGTGATGGTGTTAGGTCAGAGCAGAGGGTGGAGCAGATAGGTGGGAAGGGAGATGGACAATTAGGACAGTTCAAGATGGTGGTGACGAGTTGGTGGGTTCGATCTGGGATTAGGTGGGGGAGGGGAGATAAGGAAACTGGTTTAATTGACATTGATTCAATGTGATTGGAGGGTCCCAAGGTGGAAAATGAGGTGCTCTTCCTCCAGACGTCGGGTGGCGAGAATTTGGCGGTGGAGGAGGCCCAGGATTTGCATGTCTTTGGCGGAGTGGGAGAGGCAGCTGAAGTGATTAGCCACAGGGTGGTGAGATTGTTTGGTGCGTGTGTCCAAGAGTTGTTCTCTGAAACGTTCCATGAGTTGACGTCCTGTCTCCCCAGTGTAGAGGAGACATATCGAGAGCAATAGAGAGAGTAGATGAGGTATTTGGATGTGCAGGGTGGATTAGTGGGGGACGTGGACCTTAGAAGGGAGTTGCACAGGGAATAATCTCTGCAGAATGCTGAAAGGGGTGGGGAAGGAAATATATCTCTAGTGGTGGGGTCTGACTGTAGGTGGCAGAAATAGCGGAGAATGTTGTATTGTATCTAGAGCTGGTGGGGTGGAAGGTGAGGACCAGGGGTGATTCTATCCTTTTTGCAATTGAAAGGGTGGGGTTCAAGGGCAGAGGTATGGGAAGTGGAGGTGATGCGCTGGAGGGCATTGTTGACCACGTGGGAGGGGAAATTGTTGTCTATGAAGTCGGAGGCCATCTGGGATGTTCTGGAGTGGAATTGCTCCTCCTGGGAGCAGATGCAGTGGAGGCAGAGGAATTGAGAGTGAAGGAGTGTTTTTACTGGGGGCGTGGGGAGGTTGGGGGGCGGTCCAGATAGCTGTGGGAGTCGGTGAAGTAGATATCCATGTTGAGTTGGTCACTGGAAATGGAGATGGAGAGGTCCAGGAAGGGTACTGAGGTATCCAAGATGGTCCAGATGAAACTTGAGGTCGTGGAAGGTGTTCATGAAGTTGATGAACTGTTCAATCTCCTCGTGGGAGCACGAGATGGTGCTGATACAGATATCGATGTAACAAAGGAAAAGGTGAGGAATGTTGCTGGTGTAACTGTGGAAAATGGACTGTTCCATATATCCTATGAAGAGACAGATATAGCCGGGGCCCATTGCTGGGGCCCATTGCTAACCCTTTGGTCTGAAGAAAGTGAAAGGATTCAAAGAAGTTGTTGACGGTGAGGATCAGTCAGCCAATCGAATGAGGGGTACTTGTTGGGTTGGCGGGAGATGAAAAATTGGAGGACTTGAAAGCTTTTATCATGGCGGACGGACATATATAGGGACTGGATGTCCATGGCGAAGATGAGGCATTGGTGACTGTGGAATTGAAAGTCATGGAGGAGGTGAAGGGCATGGGTAGTATCCCGAACGTATATGGGGAGATTCTGGGCTACAAGGGACAGGACAGTATCAAGGTATGCGGAGATAAGTTCAGTGGGGCAGGAGCAGACCGAGATGATGGGTCAACCAGGGCAGTCAGGTTTGTGAATTTTGGGTAAGAGGCAGATTCAGGCATGCAGGGTTCTGGGACGATT
The DNA here is from genome assembly GCF_004010195.1 of Chiloscyllium plagiosum. Lineage (NCBI taxonomy): Eukaryota > Metazoa > Chordata > Chondrichthyes > Orectolobiformes > Hemiscylliidae > Chiloscyllium > Chiloscyllium plagiosum. The sequence continues at coordinate 13,103,580 of NC_057740.1, forward strand.
AGATTGGAGGATGTGGATGGGAGATCCCCTGAGGTGATGAGGTTGTGGACGGTCTGGGAGGTGATGGTTTGGTGATGGGAGGTGAGGTCGTGGTGAAGGGGGCAGTAGATTAGATTCCCTACAGTGTGTAAACAGGCCCTTCAGCCCAACCAGTCCACACCGACCCTCCGAAGAGTAACCCACCCAGACCCATTTCCTTCTGACTAATGCATCTAACCAAGGGCAATTTAGCACGGCCAATTCACCTGACTTGCACATCTTTGGACTGTGGGAGGAAACCGGAGCACCCAGAGGAACCCACGCAGACACGGGGAGAATGTGCAAACTCCACACAAACAGTCGCATGAGGCTGGAATCAAACTAGGGATCCTGGCACTGTGAGGCAGCATTGCTAACCACTGAGCCACTGTAGGAAATGGTGTTCGTGAATTGGCGCCTGGCTTCAGCAGTGTACAGGTCGGTGTGGCAAACTACCACTGCGCTCAACCCCCCACCGCTCCCATCCATTGGTGTGATGGTGAGGTTGGGATTGGAATGGAGGGAGTGGAGGGCTGCACATTACGAGGATTAGAGGTTGGAGTGGGTGAGAGGGCTGGACAGGTTGAGGCACTCAATGTCACGGTGGTAGTTGGAGATGAAGAGATTGAGGGCAGGTAACAGACCAGCATGGGGTGACTAGGTGGATAGGGTGTGTTGGAGGCGGGAGAAGGGGCCCTAGCAGGGTGGGTGTGAGGGCTGATGGAAAAAGTAAGCTCGGAGGCGGCAGCAGCAGAAGAAAACAATTAATGTCGCAACACATGTTGAATTCATTGATCTGAGAGCATTGTGGGATGGTGGTGAGGCCACTCCCCTCCTGATCTCATTACAGCCTTGACTCAAACATGGCCAAAAGAACTGAATTCCAGAGGGGAGGGGAGAGTGACAGCCCTTGACATCAAGGCTATATTTGACTGAGTGTTAGGTTAATTCCCTACAGTATGGAAACAGGCCCTTCAGCCCAACAAGTCCACACTGACTGTCCAAAGAGTAACCCATCCAGACCCATTGCCCTGCCCTACATTTACCCCTGACTAACACACCTAACATGATGGGCAATTTAGTATGACCAATTCACCTGACCAGCACATCTTTCGATTGTGGGAGGAAACCCATGCAGACATGGGGAGAATGTGCAAACTCCACACAGACAGTCACCTAATGGGGGAATTGAACCCAGGTCCCTGGTGCTGTGAGGCAGCAGTGCTAATGACTGAGCCACCATGCTGCCCTTGTTACATCAAGCAAAACTGGAATCATTGGGTACCAGGGTCAAACTCTTCATTAGTTAAGCATACTTAACATGTAGGAAGATGATTGTGGTTGTTGGATATCAACTATCTCAGCTCCAGGACATCTCGGCAGGAGTACCTCAGAGTAGTGTCCTAGGCCCAACCATCTTCAGCTACTCATCAATGACCTTCCCTCCATCATAAGGTCAGCAGTGGGATGTTTGGCGATGGTTGCACAATATTTTGCACCATTCATTACTCCTCAGATACTGAAGCAGTCTGTGTCCAAATGCAACAAGATCAGGACAATATCCAAGCTTGGCCTGACAACTGGCAAGTAACGCGCATGCCACACAAATGGTAGGCTATGACCATCATCAATAAGAGACAATCTAACCACCACTCCTTGACATTCAATAGTATTACCCACTATCAACATCCTGGGAGTTATTATTGGTCAGAAACTGAACTGGACTCACTACATAAATGCAGTGGCTACAATATCAGGTCAGAAGCTAGAATACTGCAGCAAATGACTTACCACCTGACTTCCAAAAGCCTGTCCACCATCTACAAGGCACAAGTCAAGAGTGTGATGGAATATGCCCCACTTGCCTGGATGGGTGTAGCTCCAACAACACTCAAGAAACTTGGCAATGTCCAGGACAAAGCAGCCCATTTGACTGGCACTGTATCCATAAGCATCCACTCCCTCTACCACCAACACTCTATAGCAGCGTATCTACAACATGCATTGCAGAAATTCACCAAAGATCATTAGACAGCCCCTCCCAAATCCACGAGCACTTCCATCTTGAAGGACAAGGGCAGCAGATACATGGGAACACCACCACCTTCAAGTTCCCCTCCAAGCCACTCACCCCAACCTGACTTGGAAATATATCACCGTTCTTTCATTGTCACTGAGTCAAAATCCCAGAATTCCCTCCCTAAGGACATTGTGGGCCAACCCTGCAGTGTTCAACAAGGGAGCTCACCACTAACTTCTCAAGGGCAACTAGGGACAGGCAATAAATGCTGCTCCAGCCAGTAACGCCTACAAACCACAAAATGAATTTTAAAATATCAAGTGTCTCTTCTCATGTATGCCTCCTCCTCACCAGTTGTCCAGCCTCTGTTACTGACAATTAGACAGGCCCTTAGACTTAGCATGGAAAGGAGGATTGGTAGCAGCACTATATCTCAACCATTCCGAGCACAGTCCAACAAATTATCGTTCATTCACATCAGGATCAACTCACTTAGCATGAAATGGAGATCAAACCTGAGTCTTTCTGATTTATGTCAGTTCCAGCTGGCTAGCATCCATTATCAACATTTAAACATATATTTTGTAAGTTACCCCGGCCCTTGACAGAGATGAGCAGTACAATAGACCAAGGTGAGTATTGCAGTCTGACTCATCTCCCAACAGGAATGTATGAAACTCTATAAACAGCTTGTCATTGGAAGAATTTGTTTTTTTTTTCCTTTTTCTCCACAAATACATGGGGTTTAATCTTCAAAACATTTGAAATCTTTAAACTACAAAGTACAAAATCTAATGCTGATGAATGCAGCCTTTGTGTAACTGAAGTATGTTGTATATTTTGATAGAATTTCTCTGTGACAGGTCAATTTTGTCAGTACAAACACTGTCACTTCAGAGTTATTCTGTGCTGTAACAGCTCCGACAGTAGGAAGGGTGAGGCTTCTAGGGGTCAGAGACCCCAATCAATACTGTTTGGTGACGGGTGACAGAAAGGTTCATTCCTTGTGGAGTTCAGCAAATTTACCAGTCACTTTTCTTCTTCTTACTCTCCTACATAGTATTCTCCTTTGATGTAAATCCATTTACAGAATTTCCCTGGCTGAAAATTGACTAAACTCTCAGGCGTCTGTTGGGAATCATCTCTCGGGGCATATATGTATTTAAATAAGTCATTCTGCACACTGCTTCCAATTTTACATTCTTAGTTCCTTTTTCAATCTTTGTGACATTGTCAATTGGCTTTAGTTTTCTCAATTTGAAAACAGCAGCCGGTACTGGCTCTGACTCCTTCAAAAGAAAGCAAGTGGCTATCTTGCTGAAACAGAACTATAGATCGTAGAGATATGTAGGAAATCAGAATGTTCCAATATTCATAGGACGTGGTGCAATGAGGTTTGTGGAGCAAATGTTGTTGATAGAAGGCTAGCTTTGAATAGTTGGAATGTGAGGATAGATGAAAACTCTGGAGATTTACTCTAGAATGTGACTGTCCCTTCTACAGCATCGATTCAATGTTGAAGGAGAAATCTCAGAACACTTACAGTTCAAAGGGATCTCTCTTCTTTTTGCCGACAATTATCTATGATTCTCAGAAGTCATATCTAATATCATCCTCTCTTATTTCTGTTAATTAACCTATTGGTTTCAAAGAACATTTAAGAAGTATTTTTCCCTTAGTAGAGTAAATAGTTGCATTAAACTAATGGAGTAGATTGAACAAGGAGGTGAATCTGAAAAGCACAAGAGTTCCCTTAGCTAATTGTTGAAATATTCTGACTTCCAAATAAATGCATGGGACTGCTTCACAGGCTAACACTAAGACAAGCCAGGGTGAAATTCATCTCAGACAGCAATATAAAAGGGGAAAGATTCTATGGACATCTTGCTTTGCACTTGTGCAGTTTCCTCTTATCATAATTCACTTAGTTGAAGTGTACTGTGGATTGCCAATATGTGATCATCCAGCTAACCCTACCTCCATGAGGAATTTCACAATCATTGAATCTTGTTAATCTTCCAAAGTACAGAATATGTGCATATGGAAAAGTCAGAATATTATTTTTTTTTAAATAAAAAAAACAGGAGTCAGGTAATGTGCTTCAAATCTAAATGTCAGCTGGATTTCATTACCCAGTGGCCAACTTTATTTTCCAATGTGTGAGTTTGGGGTCTGATCCTCAAAGATGAAATGACCGATGACTCACAGGCTCATGCAAATAGGCAGCACAGTGGCACAATGGTTAGCATTACTGCCTCCCAGCACCACAGATCTGAGTTCAATTCCAGCCTCAGGCAACCATCTATATGGAGTATGCACATTCTCTCTGAGTGCTCTGGTTTCCTCCCAAAGTTTTACCAATGCCATGCTGAATTGCCCGTAGTGAGCAGGCTAGGTAGGTTCGCCAATGCAGGGTTACAGGGGTTGGGTGGGATGCTCTTTGGAGGGTCTGTGTGTGCTTGACGTACCAAGTGACCTGCTTGTGGGCGGCATGGTGGCACAGTGGTTAGCACTGCTACCTCACAGCACCAGAGACCCGGGTTCAATTCCCGCCTCAGGCGACTGACTGTGTGGAGTTTACACGTTCTCCCCGTGTCTGCGTGGGTTTCCTCCGGGTGCTCCGGTTTCCTCCCACAGTCCAAAGATGTGCAGGTCAGGTGAATTGGCCATGCTAAATTGCCCGTAGTGTTAGGTAAGGGGTAAATGTAGGGGTATGGGTGGGTTGCGCTTCGGCGGGTCGGTGTGGACTTGTTGGGCCGAAGGGCCTGTTTCCACACTGTAATGTAATCTAATCATACTGTAGTAATTCTGTGATTGAAGAGAGTAGTTGCTGAAAATGAGGTATGAATGGACTACACTAACACACAGCATGTATTGTACTGTAAGCTTTCCCTCTAGCCGGATATTCATATGATGCAGCAATGTGTATCTTCTTCATTGTGATATATGGAACGAGGAATGGTTACGTGGTATTAAAAGATGTTTATTTCACCTCACCCTCATATATAAATATTACATTCCCAGGCCCCTCAGAATCTAGGTCACCATTAAGCTAAAGTTAAAGCAAAAACTACATATGCTGGAAATCTGTAACAAAAGCAGCAATCTCTGGCAAAACTCAGCAGGTCTGACAGCATCTGTGGAAAGAAAGCAGAGTCAATGTTTCAGTTCCAGTGACCTGAAACATTACGCTATTTAGATACAATGAGCAACATGCTTTCAATAGCATGCCATGCCAGGCCTCATGTTACTCTAAATAAGGTGGAGTAAGAAATTTTTATATCCTCAAGTCACATGCCCTATCCTTACTTTTGAAGGGAAGCCGATGGGATTTTACAGTTGTCCTCAGTGTCAGTACAAAGGGTACAATTCAGACTGGGTTCCTGTAACTAATTTATTGAGTGTTACAATAGCGTACATAATTATAGAATCCCTACCGTGTGGAAACAGGCACTTCGGCCCAACAAGTCCACACTGAGCCTCCGAAGAGTAACCCACCCAGACCCACTCCCCTACACTATTATTCTATACTTACCCTGACTAATGCACCTAACCTACACATCCCTGAACACTAGGGGCAATTTAGCATGGCCAATTCACCTAACCTGCACGTCTTTGGACTGTGGGAGGAAACTGGAGCACCCAGAGGAAAATCACACAGACACGGGAAGAATGTGCAAACTCCACACAGACAGTCGCCCGAGGCTGGAATCGAACCTAGGATGTTGGTGCTGTGAGGCAGCAGTGCTAACTACTGAGCCACCATGCTAACCAGAAATGGTGCTATTTCCTGCTGGATCATTCCAGCTGTTGGTGATCATCTCCATAAGAAATGTAGGGGATTACCCCTACAGTCTGGGTTTCTACATGAAAAGGATGAGCATTCAGCTTGATACAATTCAAGTATCTGTGTCAGGAAGCTCTCCTTTTGCAGCTCAGTTTGCCCAAATATAGGCCCACTGTGATACTGAGCCCCAAAGTGCTGACAAAATCTCTGCCTAATCCTTGGTCTGCTAGCCTGCTCTGGTTGGGTATATTCCTGGAGGTTTAACCATATAACCACCTGAATCCAACAAAGCCTCACATTTCTGAAAGGAGCCCTCTTCTTCCTGACTCCTGAGATATGACTAATTCCAGATTGTGTTGGCCATCTTCCAGTATCTTCAAGTGGGCATCTTATTTAGATGTCAGCTTAGACAGTAGAGTCAGCAGGTTTTTGGAAATCTCCATGGGTCACTGAAGTCTTCTTTATCCGGACAATTGAGCTCATGCTCCCTGCCTCTTTCACTAGTACCTATATGAAGGTAAAATATCAGGCTTTCACAGCCCTATTGTGATTAATGACATATCCTGGTCTAACAAGGTCACTGCTATGAGTCCTGAGCTAAGATTTACAACAAGATGGGGAGGGGGTTGCAGCAGGGGAGTGCAACTGGGGAGAAGAAAAACACTGAACAAAAGCTTAATTCTGGAAGACTGCTTGAAATGATAATTGACAATTTAAGTTGTTTTATGCTCAGCAATAATTTCACTGTCCAGGGTTGTCATGGCTCACTTCAGTGAAATTAAAAATGATAATTTGCTATGGTACATTACCAGCTGACAGTTCAGCAATCTTTTACTCATTGTTTTAATCTGTACAAAGCCAGGCATGATCCTCCTGATATGGCAGAATAGTTCTACAGGTGATGACTGCCTTTCAGCATCTCTCCCAATGACACTCCTGTTTCTGAGCGTGGACAGACAATGCTGGCAGGTTTTTTCAAATGTGAAGGGCATCTCAATCCACCCAAACCCAATGTCCGGACAACCAGCAACAATTAAAAAGCAGGAGGGGCTGGCTCAATTCTTTCTCCTACCAAGGCCACCATGGATAATTGTATAACATCCTGGCCTTGCAGACTAGGTCTCAAGAGCAGGACCTTAACTCCTTAGAATCATGGTGTCATACAGCATGGAAACTGACCCTTTGGTCTAACCAGTCCATGTTGATCATAATCCCAAACTAAACTAGTCCTACCTGCCTGCTCCTAGCCCATTTCCTTCCAAACCTTTTTTATTCATGTATTTATCTAAGTGTTTTTTTAAATGTTGTAACTGCCCCCACATCCACCACTTCCTCAGGAAGTTCATTCCACACGCGAACCACACTCTGCGTAAAATAAAATTGCCCTTTATGTCTTTTTTAAATCTCTCTCCTCTCACCTTAAATATTTGCCCCTAGTCTTGAAGTTCCTCACCCTAAGGCAAGGACACCTATCATAAACTCTATCAATACCCCTCAACAGTCTTCACCTTAACTCAGTGATCAAAGCTGAACCAATGACAGCACCTGACTAACATTCGTTCTGTCCATTTCACAGGTATTTGCTGCACTCCAACAGCTAGTATTTATAGAGTTTTTGAACTATGGCTTCACTATTGAAAAAAATCTGTATTTAATTGAGCCTCATACATTATGCACATGTAAGAGCAAAGCCTTGAACATTTTCCTTATCAGCAGTAAAGGTTTCTATGAGAGACAAGTCTCCCAGTTGCCTGGCATTTTGTTCTTATTAAAAGTGACGAGAATTAATCTTCAAAAAAGGCGGCTGAGTCACGACTCACTGCATTTAAATTTGGATGGCTACAACTGACTGGCTGGAAATGATTAGGTTCAAAAATAGGCCTTTATTCAGGCACCAGAGTGAATACATCCATTAAAATAGACCATAGCTTACTATTCTTCCTTTACCCCTCACAGAAAAAATTGTCTTTTTTATACTGCAAAATACTTAAAATTTAATATATTATATTTTAAAAATTAATATAGTACATATTGGATTGTGAAATAGTTTAAGGTTTGGTGAATTAGGTCAGTGAACTTAGAGTAATGAGTGAAAGTACTAGAAAACAGTAAAATTTTACAAAATAATTTGTTTTAAAATGTGAGGATTACATAAAGCATGCTAAAAATAATCATTGTAAAAACAATTCAGGTCACTTTTATCAGATTAGATTCCCTTCAGTGTGGAAAGAGGCCTTTCAGCCCAACAAGTCCACACCAACCCTCTGAACCCAGACCAACCCACTTAACACTATGGGCAATTTAGCATAGCCAATTCACCTGGCCTACACATCTTTTGGAATGTGGGAGGAAACCTATGCAGACACAGGGAAAATGTGCAAATTCCACACACACAGTTGCCTTAGGCTAGAATTGAACCCAGGTCCCTGGCACTGTGAGGTAGCAGTGCTAACCACTGAGCCACCGTGCTACCCTTTATTGGGACCTTTAGTTGAACTGATTATCTATATAATGGTGTCAGCCACACCTCACTAGGAGGTCCTGTCACTTCTGAGTCAGAAAGTCATGGGTTTGAGACCCGCTCTAGATTTAGACAATAGGTGGCATTTTATAGGTTATGGTGAGATGTGGAGCAGAATCGATAAGAAATCTGGCATCTTGATGTCAAAAGCAATATTTCTCCATCTTTAGTGCTTTTCACAAGCAGTATGATGAGATTCTCACTAGGCAGCAGTGAGTTGCCAATTATGGAGGATGTATTGTTAAATGCCTTGATGGTGGCCCAACCCACCTCAATAATATTCAACTTTCTGTCTTACCAAACTCGCCAAGCCAAGTAGAGATCAGAAAAACTCAGCATGGAAACCAGAGCATGTAACTGTCGGATGCAGCTCACAGCTTGCTCTGGATGAGCTCCACGTTCCTTAGAACCAGACTGCAGATCAGGGCATGCTCAGTGGGCACCAACCATGCATAACCTTTGTCCACAGTCATTGACATTCGGCATCTGCCATGTTCTTGTTACTGATCCGTAACCCTTGCAGGATGCTTAGGAAGCACAGGTCTGTATTTCAGGGCACATGGGAATCCAGCTTTGGAAGACTGCAGAAGGGAGATTTGTTTACCAATTGGACCAGGCTGCATCTCAGCACTGCTTACTTGCTCGCTTGGTGCTCACACAATTAGCACCTACCTGCGTGTTCACACCATCCATGCCTTGTCATGAAGTGCCATGCTCATTAGTGCACCAGCCAGTGCCAAAGCTCTCATTACTGCCATGTTGATGTGCTCTTTATAGCAATCACACCAATAGGCTTGTTAGTGTGAGACTTTCCTAGGGAGGGAAGTCATCTTGGTGAACACCGAGACATCAAACACCTATATAATGTACCTGCACAACATAAATGCTACATGTTCACTCAAACAAATGGTCATGCTGGAAACTGCTGAGGATTAGTCATCAGTCCAACTGATGGTGGACCACTCGCTGTCAGACAGGAGCACCTGGTATCTTCAGTCACGGGTACAGTCCACACACAGTCCACACAGTCAGTCATCGACATGGGACATCATAGTCAGGGTACTGAGCATCCCAGAGCAGTCAGGGGAGTGGGCAGTGCTCAGTCCTCTGGGTCAGCACCAGCAGGCAGAGGTACTGTATCTTGTCATGTAGGAAGTTGCTGAGACAGAGGCCAGGGTCTGCTCAGTCATGCCCAGGGGCTGCACATCAAAGTCAGTGAAAATCTATGATGAATGCACTCCTGGGTGTATGTCCATTGGAGCTTTCAGGAAAGTACAAGAGCGGCCGTTGGGGGGATCATAGCCAGAACAGGAGGAGGAGTCAAGGCTTGTGGAGGGAGCATTTTGTGGGGGTGAGAATAAGGGCAGTGACGGGGGGAAGGTGAGACTCAAGGTGAAGGTGGGCCTGGGAACAGCATCACAAGGTTACTAATAGTGAACACAACAGTGGTCTTCACAGAGGAGTATATAGGAGCAGAGTGCACATTGTTAAGGTGTAACATTGGGGTTTCGGGGTTGGCAGGACAGTTAGAAATTCAATGTGGTGGACCTCCGCATGGAAGATGGTAGAAATGAGCTGCTGGGGTAGTGAGAGGTAAAAGGCACATAAGACCATAAGATATAGGAGTAAAGTTAGGCCATTGAGCCCATTGAGTTGCTCCACCATCTGGTCATGATTGATATGTTTCTCAGCCCTATTCTCCTGCCTTCTCCCCATAATCAACCACCACCCTAACCTCACCGGGGGTGAGGACAAGGCTACAGAACTGAAAATGTGTTGCTGGACAAGCGCAGCAGGTCAGGCAGCATCCAAGGAACAGGAGAATCGACGTTTTGGGCATAAGCCCTTCTTCAGGAATGGCTCCTGTTCCTTGGATGCTGCCTGACCTGCTACGCTTTTCAAGCAACACATTTTCAGCTCTGATCTCCAGCATCTGCAGTCCTCACTTTCTCCGAGGACAAGGCTACTGCCTGGGCAATAGGATTCAGCAACATTGAGGGGTCTTCCCAGTTACTCGGTGACATTGGCTGCACACATGGCACTGAAAAGGACATATCAAAACACCGCGGAGATCATCAACAGGAAGGGGCTTCACTTGGTTCCTGTTCAGGTGATCTGTGACCTCTGCAAACACTTTCTGGAGGTGTGTGTCCACTGACCTGGAGTCCACTGACTCCTACACCCTGGAGCACTCCCATGTACCTGCTGTGTTTGAGGGTCCGGGCTGGTTACTGGACAGGGTAGGAGGAGGGGGGGAAGGACTACCCATTGCAGCCATGGTCATGGCACCATTATACAACCCTCCGATGGATATGGAGCACAGGCTTAGAGTCTGGACCAGGGGCTGAGGTGGTGCAGACAATGGGGTGGAGCAGATGATGGGGTGGAGCAGGGGAGGGGGTGGAGCAGACAATGGAGTTGCTGATGTTGCTACTTGGACCAGTGCAGTCCAGATACAGTGTGCTGCATTGTCGAGTGCTCTGCACAGTTGAAGCAGGTTCTGAGGTAATGTGTTGGAGGCTGAGCAACTGGACTGCTCTCCTGAGCAGGAGGACACAAAAAGGAAGTAGCTGTCCTGATAGCTCAGCTACTGCAGGCTCTAAAAAGCAGGCCGGACCTGACTGATACCTGCTTCCAACACAGCAGCCCAGCATGGACTGTAAAATAATCATCGCTCACAATGCTAAAATCTGGTTTGTATTGTTGAGACAAACTTTATTGGTTTGTTTGTGATGCATTTTGCTGTTGGTAAATAAAAGCTCATGTTTTGAACTGTCCAATGGATTACCTGTAGGTCTACAGCAGACAGGGTAGACCTAGAGGGTATTCAAATGGAAAATAGGAATAGAGAGGTAAAGTGTGTTTGTTGGTGCTTAAACTGTGACTGGGTTTTGGCAATGAGGTTTTATTAACATGGCAATGTCAGCCACTTTGGCTATAAGCCAATGAGTTGCCCGGATTTGGAGCTGTGGTGCTAATCCTCACTGAGGAGGGGCAATGCTGGATTGCCAATGCTTGTCTGGGCCTATCACAGATGGTGTGTGCACATAGCATTTGGGTCTTTCAGTGTTGACCCAGGAAAAGCGCTTGGTGATGGGGTGGCAACTAGACAAAAAGTGTGCCATCGAGGTAGGGTAGACAAGTAATGTGGTGAAATCAGGAAAACAGGATTGCTAAGCCTCACAGTGATAAATGATCCAAAAATAAATCAACACAACTCAAACTTAGCCAAAACTAATCAGGTTCGGCCATACCTTGGCTGGTCCTCCAGAGCTGAGGGAGTGATTTCCTCTCAGTGCTGTAATTATTCACAGAGATATTAAACTGAGAAAGGACATCAACGAAGGACAGGGGTGTTCATCCCAGTGTTCTTGTCTGTATTTATTAAGTGAGATTTCATGAATACAGATTAATTATTCTAAGTGATAGTTATTAGCATTTTTGGGACTGGGGGTACTAATGATTGTTACATCAGTAATTAATCAATTTCAAGAGCATACTTAAGGGTCAGGTTCGCACAGTTGGCTGGCTGGTTGGTTTACGAAAACACAGTAATGCCAACAGTGTAAGGTCCGTACTGAGAACATCATGAAGGCTTTACCCTCTTAACCTTTCCCTGAGGTGTGGTGACACTCCGGTTAAACTGACAAGCAGTTGTTCCTTTCTCTCTGTCTCTGTCTCTGTCTCTCTCTCCCTTTCTCTCTCTAATGAGAGAATAGACTATGGTAGCTTTGCTTTTGCCAGACAGTATTTAATTACCTCTAGTGCAATTTAGGTCATGCTAAGATCAAGACAAGTGCTTTACAAATGCAAGTTTACTCTTCAAGGGAATGTACTTCACCTGATTAACCTCTTTTCACAACCCACTTCCACTCTATGTTATCATGGGCTGTACCCTAGCTGCTTTGACCCTCCAGTTGTAGAACTTTGTAGCAACACTCAGAAATAGAAAGATAATTAAGCACATCGCCAGGATAATCCATCCTCATGTCTCTGCTAGTCTTTGTCAGTACCCTATAGGTCAAGACCTAATGTGTCCCATGAAGCAATGAGAATCTCAGTCCATACTTTCTGCCTAGCACCAACCAGTTCCAAAGGGATTACTACCCAGCTCCGTTTTAAGGTTGCCTCAGCCCTGTTGCTGGGCTATGGAATTGTTTCTTCCATCCACATTCCAGGGTTTCACCCAAATAGCCAACCTTTCACTATGAGAAGTGGTGGATGGGGAGCGAGGCAGGTGGAGGAAGGGAAATGAACAAGGGTGCTGCATTTTCAAAGGGGCCTTTCACCATCCCATCTCCTTTCAACCCAAGTGCATCAAGGTCGGCATTATATAGAAGCTAAAACAAAGTTAACAAAGTCTACAAAAAGTGACGAGGTCAAGGTCGATGAGAATAGTAGTGCAGTATTGGAGGGCGTCATTGTGGCTCTGTTGTACTGAGGCATCCAAACCTGCACTCAGACATCGTCCCCAATCCTTTGACATGAGTTCTGCCTCTGTCTATTAGTCTCAGCAATGGTTATTGGCAAGCTATTCAACCATGGAGTGCATCAGAGCAGCACAAAGGCTGCCCTCACCCAGCATTCATGGAAATGTCCATTCCAGCACAGACTGCTGGCTGGAAATCTTGGCTGTTTTTACCTTTTACTCAGCTAGACCCCTGCTGCCTCAGTGTATTTGTGGCTAACATAGCAGAATACAGCAACTAGCCATGAACCTGTTGACCTCCAGCATTTGTTGCCTCCTGTTACCATCTATGCTACTCAGCCAAGCACTGACCCATCAAAGGAGTGACATTTTCTACAAATATAAATAAAAAACAAAGAACTTTCACATAAATGGTACTTTCCATATCTTCAGGGTATTCCCAAATACTTCCCGTCCAATGAATTATTTTGAAGAATAGTCGCTGTTGTTATGCAAGCCATCAGGGATTTCTAGCTCTCTACACAGTTACATTCCACTCGATATTAGTCCAGACTTACTAGGAAGGATAAATCATAGAAGCCCTATGGTGCAGAAAGAGGTCATTTGGTCCATCAAGTCTGCACCAACCCTCCACAGGACATCCCACTCAGATGCACCACTTCCCTCAGCTATCCCCATAACTCTGCGTTTGGCATGGCCAATCCACCTAACCTGCACATCTTTGAGAAGAAACCCACACAGACACAGGGAGAATGCATAAACTCCACACAAAGAGTTACCCAAGGCTGGAATCAAATCTGGGTCCCTGGCACTGTGAGGTAGCAGTGCTAACCACTGAGCCACCGTGCTCAACAGGTTGTTCAAGATGCTGGAAGAGTGCCTTCAAAACATGGAAACATAGAAGATAGGATCAGGAGTAGGCAATTCTTCCCCTCTAGCCTGCTCCACCATTCAATATGATCATGGCTAATCATCCACCATTCATTATGATCATGGCTAATCATCCACCATTCAATATGATCATGGCTAATCATCTGGCTAATCATCCACCATTCAATATGATCATGGCTAATCATCCACCATTCAATATGATCATGGCTTATCATCCACCATTCAATGTTATCATGACTGATCATCCACCATTCATTGTAAGCATGGCTGATCATCGAGCTCAGTACCTTAATTCCATCCTCCCATTGGCCACAAGAGCTATATCCAACTCCTTGAAAACACGTAATGTTTTGATCTCAACTTTCTGTGGTAATGAATTTCATAGGCTCAGCACTCTCTCGGTGAAGAAATTTTTCTTCACCTCAGTCCTAAAAGCTTTACCCAAAATCCTTAGGCTATGACCCCTGGTTCTGGAAAAGGTAAAATTGCCATAGTCCCAGAGGACTGTACGGCCTACCTTCCCATTAGAGAGAGATGACAGTTGGTGATTTAAACTGAACATAGGAACATAAGACTATTCAGTCCATCAAGGCTGCCCTCAATGTCTGATTGAACACTTCAACCCCACCCCATAACCCTGTATGGCATTAGTTATCAGAAACCTATCAATATCTACCTTAAACATACTCAAAGCCTAATCTTCCACAGCCCTCTGTGTCAGAGAATTCCAAAGGTTCACAAACCTCTGAGGAAAACATTTCTCCTCATCGTGGACCTAAGTGGCATCCCCTTTTTTTAAAAAAAATATATTGTCCCCTGGTTTTGGACTCCCCAAGAGGGGAAACATCTTACCTACCTTGTCAATCCCTTTAAATATTTTGTAGGTTTCAGTTTGAGCACCTCTCTTTCTTCAAATCTCCTGACAATACAGGCCCCATTTGCCCAACCTCAATCCATAGGCCAATCCTGCCATCCCCAAATCAAACCTTAGTTTCACACCTCTATGACAATAATATATTTCTTGAGGTAGGGAGACCAGGACTGCTGACAGTATTCCAGATGTGGTCTAACCAAGCCCTTAGACAAATCAAGCAAGACTTCACTACTCCTCTACTGAAATCATCTTGCAATAAAAAATAATATTCCATCAGCCTTCCTCATAACTGCACCTCCAGATCAGTTTTAAGTGACTAATTGGCAAGGATATTCAGATCCATTTGCACACCTACGTTTAACATTAAAGAAATACTCTGCACATCTGTTTCTTTTACCAAAGTAGAAAACCTTGCATTTTTCCACATTATACTCCATCTGCCATGTTCTTGCCCAATCACTAGGTCTGTCCGCATTCTGCTGAAGCCAGTTTGTATCTTTCACATGGAAAATCAGATTTGGATTAATATAGCAACTCCAATGCCCTCTGAATCTTCAAAACATGTCTCAGTTGCAGTTCAGTTGGTCGGACTCTTGCCTCGGAACAAGAAGCCAAGTCTAATGCTTTGTAAAGCAAGACCAACAATTCAGCTTTGTACTGAGAGTACACTGCACTGACAGAGGAGTCACCTTTCCGATAAGATGTTAAACTCAGGGCTCCTTTGCCTGTTTGGGTGGATGTTAAATTCCCACAACATTGTTTCTAAGAAGAGCCGGGCAGTTATCACTGGTGTCCTGACCAATATACACCTCAACCCACATCACAAACTACTGGTCACTGTTAGGGGAATAAGAATGTGATAGTTTGTGATGCTGACAGGGTCAAAACAGAAAAAAAGTACTTTAAAAGTGCAGTGGCTATTGTAATATAGTGCCATGGGATCCTTCAGGTCTACTTGAAAATTATAGACAGTGCGGGTTTCAAAAGTTCAACTTAAAGACATTACCTCTAAAAATAGATTGCTCTCTCTGTACTGCAAGGGCTTGTCAGCCTCGACGATAGGCTTAAATCCTGCAGTGAAGTATTAAATACATTGACCTTTATTGAAAATAATTTATTGTCATGGGTCAAGTTTCAACTTTGCTTACTTGATTCTTTTTTTCTTTTCTGGAAGCTTTTTCTTTAAAAATACTTTACACGAAGCAGAAGTTCCGGAATGCTGCCCTGCAATTCCAATAACTGTGGAACAAGTATTCTTTAACGACTTCTGATTATAGGCCGAGACCTGTAATTTTCCATCAGAAAATTGAACCTCTTGTAGGTTCCTAGCATTTGAGAGAAATCAGGATGGAATCTCACCGACACAGCCCATGAAAAACAAAGACAGCAGCTGATCATGTCACCTGACTAAAACAAATTCAGCAACATATAAATCCAGATTTTTGGACTGTTTCTGCTTCAGATTTCCCTTTTTTTGTTTTTCTCCTTAAAGTGCTGGGGTGTGGGTGCCAGTTCCTTGCTTATCTCTCTGCCAAGAGATCATTCTTTACATCTATGTGACGCAAGTTAAAGGTTATAATAAAAACACAAACTGAGAATGCTATCAATCTGAAACAGAAACAGAAATTTCTGGAGAAACTCAGCAGGTCTGGCAGTATCCATGGAGAGAAAGCCGAGTTTAACACATGGTGTCCAGTGACTCTTCTTTAGAACGGACTGTAGCTAGGAAAATGTCAGTATATAGGCTGAAAACAGGGGGTTGTGGAGGACAAATAGTTTGCATTTCAAGTGCAGTATGATACTTCCTCAGAATATTAAAGCCTTAAAGCATCAGTGAATGTTTATTGTTTATTGTATACGGTATTTAGAAGATGTGTAGTCAAAATTATATTCATAGTGAGTTTCTACAGGCTGTTACTGTTGGGATGGCATGTGGCACGATGGTTAGCACTGTTGCCTCACAGGTCATGGGTTCAATACCAGCCTCAGGTAACTGTCTGTGTAGAGTTTGTACAGGCTGTCTGTGTCTGTATCCCACAGTTCATAGATGTACAGGTTAGGTATAATCAGTCTGGTTTTAGTACAAGGATCAGCGAACCAGGCTGATGCTTCTAACCTGGAAACAACACCCTATTGAACGTCATACATTTGGTGTTCCAGATCATCTTCCTTCTCTTTTCCTAATCCATGATATCTGTGGATAGTAGTTTTAAATTAATAGAATTTTTTTACTTTGCTATAAAAATGGCAGTTTTCAATAATTGAAGCAAATTTATTGTGAACATTGCATCACTGCAAACCATTCAGTGACTTCTGAAAATGTATTGCTCAAAAATGATAGAATTCAAAAGTCATTGACTGTAACTTTCCCCTTTATTCGATTTCTTATGTCAACTGGACAGTGAGAAGAACATTTGTGTTTGGGCCTGTGGAAGTTGTTAGCAATGTCTGTGCCCTTTTCATGATGAGAATTCTGTCGCTAAAGGAACAAGTTATATTAGCAGCTATTAAAAGCAGGTAAGGATTTTGCTTAGCTAGTTTCAGAACTATACCCCGGGTCTTAATCTACTTATAACTGTAACATTAAAGTTCATCGTAGTTATCAATATTCATCAAGCTCTAATCATCATGGTTCTCACCTCTTGAAGTGCTGAGGGGGCCTCATGGCCCACATTAATGTATGCATCTCTACATTAGCTGTCTACATGCTACAGTGCACAGACCTTCTCTTAGCTGATGGTTTGATGAGGTAAAGGTGCTGCTGTTGGGCTGGGGTGGACGGTCAGAAATCACACGACACCAGGTTATAGTCCAACAGGTTTAAATGAAAACATAAGCTTTTGGAACGCTGATCCTTCATCAGGTGATGAAAGGGCTACACTCTGAAAGCTTCTGATTTCAAATAAACCTGTTGGACTATAATCTGGTGTCGGGTGACTTCTGGCTGCTGTTCTGATGTGTAGGAAAACCTTTCAGTCTGTAGTTGCCAATTCCTCCCTCTCACTTTCCCCACAGCAATCCAACTGAATAACATCAAGTTGACTCCTTAAATCTTCCTGCTGAATTCTTCCAACTTCTCACATTTTATTTTCAAACTGCTTCTCTCCATTACTTTACCTGTAAAATATTTTCAGAGCGCCTCACAGCAGTGCACGGTGTTTTACAGTTAGTTCCAGGAAATAGTAAAGTGATTTGTCCAAGACAAAACTGCAATATTTTAAGTAGAAAATAATCTCAGCAATCTAGAACAGAATTCATGTGTTCGTGGTGGCACCATTTTTCAAAGGAGACATTGAAGGCCAGATTTTCAATGAATACACGTGGAGAAATTTTCCAATCTGGCAGACTGTGATCTAAAAGGTGCCTTTATGCCCAATCTTCATTGTTCTGGAGAATGTTCACACCAACCCCTCAGCATACCATTGGCTGCTGTTGGGGTTGGGTAAGTGCTGAGGCAGTCTTGTTATAAGTCCTACCTCTTTTCTTTTAGACTTCATCTAAGTTGCTTAGAAAGATGTTAAGCCCTGTAGCCTTCACCCTTCAACACTGGCCTTGCCCCCGCCCCACCACCCCATCCCATAACCTATACCTCTGTAAAAGTGTCACTCAGACAAGGCAATTACACAGCAGTGACAGGAACTTCAACCATTTCAAATCTTGTCCAAATAAATGTTCAGACATTGACAAAAGAGACCACAGGATAATAACCTATTATAACCATGCCAGATGTCATTCAAGCAAAGTAAACACTCCATTAGTAGTCAAAACAGAACCTCAGCTAATCTAATGAATTTTTTCAGATTTAGAGTTCAGTAAAGCATTCATCATACAGATAGAAAACTCGGATGTACACGGGAATCAGTAACTGTCCGAAAAGCAACCATTGTCGTCACAGGACTGGGTCTGGCGTTCGGTAAAAAATTGCAAGGATTTTTTCGCAAGGATAGGAATCAGGCTCTGAAGTTATTGAACTCGAGGTTGAGTCCTAGAGGCTACAGGGTGTCCAAACAAAAAATGAGATGTTGTTCTTCGAGCTTATGTTGATGTTCGTTGAAGCACTGAAGCAGGCTTGTGACAGAAATATTGGCGTGGGAACATGGTGCTGTGTTGGAGTAGCAAGCGACTGGAAGTTCAGGGTCATTTTTACAGATAGAATGTAGGAGGTTTGCAAATCAGTCACCTACTCTGAGTTTCATCTCTCCAGTGCAGAGGACAATACATTGTGAACAGTGGAATATACCAAACTAGATTGAGTTAAGTGCCCTGGAAACTGTGCTGGAAGTGGGGCTGTTCACAATGAGGTGGATATTTCATTTTCCATTCATCTCTCACCTTCCACCTCTTGTCCCCACTTCAGTTTCAGCATGAATACCACTTTTTCCTTGCTAATATCAGTTCTGATGAAGCGACACCAGACTTGAAATGTTAACTCTGTTTTCTTCCCACAGATGCTGTCTGACTTGCTAAGTTTCTCGAGCAATTTCTGTTTTTGCTTCAGATCCCCAGCGTCCGCATGCCTTTATTTTGTTTTGTGAAAATCTGGGCCGTTGGTCACGGATATAAGAAATCGATCATGTGATGTTATTCAAGTACAAACTAAGGTTTCTCCAAATGTTGTAGCCAATGTTCCTGTTCACCAATATCTCCAGGAACAGAATCAGTGGTTAATTGTAGTTGATTGCTTGTCAGACTGTGCTGTGCACAAATTGGCTGCCATATTTGCCTGCATAGCAACAGTGGCTAATCTTCAAAAGTACATGATTGGTTATGAAGCTTTTCGAGATACCTGATCGTGTTACATACATGTACTCTCTCTTTCCCACACTCCTTTCCTATTCAGCTACTCTCTGCTCCCACCATTTGATATAATCCTTCCTGACCTTACCATTTTAATGAAAGGTCACAGACTTGATAATTAGCTGTCCTCTTTCAGTTGCTGACTAACACATTGTGTATCTTTAAGCATGTTCTGCTTTTAGTCCATTCTTCCGCATTGACTGTGACTTGTGTTTGCCTTTGTCTGGTAAGAATGATGAACTCTAGGAGAACATGAGACTGCACAGTCTGGAGTCTCTTTGATAATGGGCTCCGTGGTAATGAAGCCCTTGACAGTGATGGAAGCAGTAGCTGATTGTGAGGCCTGAATGTCTGTGTTATGAAGACAAATTTAAGGAGACAGGTTATTTTTTTCTGACTGGAAAGAAAATTAAAGTGTGACACAACTGCTGCGTTAAAAATAATGAAGTAAACGACAAATGAGCGAATTATTTGTTTCAGACAGACTATGTGGAAATACATGCATAATTTCAAAATTATCAAACCATGAACAAAATAAAAATGTTCAGATGAAATATTTCCTTTCAATCATTGTTAATTTCTGGCCTGGACAGCCACCCAGGTTTCTGAATGCTTAATTTGATCAACTTATCTTTACAGGCAACAGCATAGGTTGCTGGGACTGAACAAAATTGAGGTGTATGTGTTTGGATGTAGGCCAATATTATATTGATGAGTCCCAGGTTAGATCTTTAACAACATCACTGGAGTTCAGCAAATGAAATGTGAAGGGCAAAATTGAAAATATTGGTTTCAGCAATGCTTCCAATATTTAAATTATAAAGTGATGAGTTAAAAGGCCTTTTCCTTTTCCCGACCTGTCTTATTCGGTTACAGTATTACATTCAAGATTATCGCTGGTGTGAGGAAGCTTGACTTGCTGATTGATGTTGATATTAGTCAAGCCTTCCTTTTTAAAATCAAGTTTTAAAATGCAGGAATGAAATGTCAAAACCACAGGCACAAAGTACCAATAAGTTTCAGGTGATCAGGAGAGAACAGAGAACACTTTCCAGAGTCAGTGCTGTGATAAGGTAACCTCTCATCCTGTCCATTTGGAGTCATAGAGATGTACAGCACAGAAACATACCCTTCGGTCCAACTCATCCATGCCGACCAGATATCCTAAATTAATTTAGTCCCATTTGCCAGTATTTGGCCCTCGTCCCTCTAAGTCCTTCCTTTTTACGAACCTATGCAGATGCCTTTTAAATGTTGTAATTGTACCAACCTCCACCACTTCCTCTGGCAGCTCATTCCATATGCGCATCATTCAAGCATTCCTGATGAAGGACGTTTGCCTGAAACGTCGAATCTCCTGGTCCTCAGATGCTGCCTGACCTGCTGTGCTTTTCCAGCACCACACCCTTGACTCTGAATGCCAGTATCTGCAGTCCTCACTTTCTCCATACATGCACCAGTCTCTGCAAGAAAGGTTGCCCCTTACGTTCCTTTTGTTTCTTTCTCCTCTCACCTTAAACCTAGGCCCTTTACTTTTGGACTCCCCAGTCCTGGGTAAAAGACTTTGACTATTCACCCTATCCATGCTCCTCATGATTTTATAAACCTTTATAAGTCCACCCCTCAGCCTCTGATGCTCCAGGGAAAATGGCCTCAGCCTATTCAGCCAGGCTATTTTTCAAACCCTCCAATCCTGAGAACATCCTTGTAAATCTTTTCTGAACTCTTTCAAATTTAATAACACCTTTCTTATAGCAGGGGTATCACAACTGAATACAGTATTCTATAAGTGATCTACCCAATGACTGGTACAACTGCAATATTATATCACAACTCCTTTACTCAATGCACTGAGCAATAAAGACAAGCTAACCAAATGCCTTCTTCACCACCCTGTCCATCTTTTTCTGTTGCTGTTCAGTGCAACTGATCAAAGTCTTCACAACTTGTCAGTTTCAGGGAGGCGAAAGTGAGGACTACAGACGCTGGAGGTCAGAGTCAAGATTAGAGTGCTGCTGGAAAAGCATAGCAGGTCAGGCAGCATCCGAGGAGCAGGAAAATCGACGTTTCAGGCAAAAACCCTTCATCAGGAATGAGGCAGTGAGCCTCTGGGGTGGAGAGATAAATGAGAGGAGGGTGGGCCTGGGAAGAAGGCAGCTAAGAGTACAATTGGTGGATGGAGGTGGGGATGAAGGTGATAGGTCAGAGAGGAGGGTGGAGCAGATAAATGGGAAGGAAGATTGGCAGGTAGGACAGGTCATGAGGATGGTCCTGAGCTGGAAGGTTGGGACTGGTGTAAGGTGGGGAGAATGGAAATGAGGAATCTGGTGAAGTCCACATTGATTCCATGGGGTTGAAGTGTTCCGAGGTGGAAGATGAGGCATTCTTCCGCCAGGCATCGGGTGGTAAGGGAGTGGCAGTGGAGGAGGCCCAGGACCTGCATGTCTTTGGAAGAGTGGGAGGGGGAGTTGAAATGTTTGGCCACAAAGTGGTGGGGTTGATTGGTGCAGGTGTCCCTTATGCTGTGCTCTCACCTTCCCCATACTGCCAAGTTGGGACTGAAAGCGATGCTGTTCCTTTTGCTTTCTCAACCTTCTTGATCACCACTTTAGTAAGTCCAATTGTTTTTCTGTTTGTGGTTCCTGACCTCTCCACCAACCCACCCCTGACGAAAGCTGCTGTAATTGGAATACACCATTAAACAGGCCAAATACATTGTCTTCCAATTTGTTGCTATCCCCATGCATACCCACCCATCAAATACAAAGGCAAACATATCTAAATAAATTGGTTGAAAAGAGTGGTACAAATGCAAGAAACAAGGCAATGCATTAAATGAACACAAGACACATGAAAAATAAAATTCTTACAGAGTACAATTTAACAGAAGAGTTAAACATCCGGATAATCATAGATTGGAATGGTGCAATAATATTCCTTGAAAGCTACATCTGCAAAAAGATTATCTTTTTAAATCACATGCATTAAATAGTCTTTAGAGTCTTTGAGTTGCTGGATCTTTAAAGCTGAGGCCATGGTTGACTCATTGTTAATTGTTGATCTGTATCTGGAGCAGCAACATTTTCTGTCAACATTGTTGGGTTTTCAGCAAAGGGTAGTTTACCCAAATTGCTTTCTCACCAGGCATTGTTTCCTAACATGATTGAAACAGGCAAAGAGAGAGAATTCTGGCTCATTGTCACAAGTAAAATTTTTTCTCCTCTCTTCTCTGCTGTTCCAAAGCAACATAGTCCAATATATATTCCAGAGTCTGTCCTCTCAGCCCTTTTATCAGCACACATTTGCTTCCAGGTGGAAACACTTTTATTTTCCCCATCAGCAATGTCTGTGAGCACCCAGTTTCTCAGAGAATGCAGATTTCTCTCTATGGCTATTTTAAACAGTCAGTAATCTCCAGGGTCACTATTCTTGTGGACATAGACTCCTGACAGCTACCCTAGTTAACAGTCATACCTGAGCAGGCACTGACCACCTCTAATATTACAGACAACTTGAGTTTCTGGGATATTCTGAAACTACTAATCTTCCTTTACATTTTCTGATTTCCTGCAGTGGAAGTATTTGGGACTTTCCATTTGTCTCCATTTAGATGTCTTCTTTTAACAATGAACAATAGTTCTGTTTTCTTAGCCAGGTTTTCATTTTCTCTACAGCTTTATCAGAGATAGCTACCTCATCCTTATCCTTCTTTGGGCTAATGCATTTTCCATACTCCAGATTCTTTGACTTTGTGTGTATGTGTGCATGCGTGCTTGCGTGTATGTGTGTGTGTGTGTGTTAGCTTAGAGTCATCAGCCAAAATGGCTGCCTTTCTAACTCCTGCTATCCTCTGCTGCTCAACATGCATCTGGATTGGAAGGACATTGAGTTTTTGAATGCCTCAAGAAGAATTATTACACCTCAGTTTTCATAAATGATCTCAACTCTAGGTGTCCATACTCACCGGTCATTCAAATTCCACAGAAATCTGGTCAGGTCATTCTTTGAGGTTACAAAATTATTGCCTATATGCCTCTGGCACTAACTGGTGTGCGCTGAAAACAAGCTCTTTGGCTGCCTCATAGTCAGCTGAATTTTCCTCAGCTAAAAGTGAGTAAACAAGGTGGGTTTTCTCTGTCAGCCTGTTCAAAAAAATGACTGACAATAAATATATTCATATTTGCTTTTGAAATATTACTGACTCAAGAAAATCCTTTTTTGCAGAAATAGTTTCAAGGGTGTAATTTATTGCCCCTATTCCAATTCTGATCACTTGTGTGAACATCCTGGCTGAGCTGCCAAATTGGTATGAGCTGAGGAGGGGAAATTGGCTGTCTTCTTTTTAATCCAGCTAAATGAGTTGCAACAAATATTCCTCTTTACTTTGGCACACAGCTATAAAGCTTCAACTAAAATCTAGTTCACTAGAACATGAAGGAACCAATTCCAAGATTTTCTTTACTGAAGGAATCTATTAACGACAATTCTGTCTCTAATGAATCATGGTTTTAAAGCTGCACATCACATTTACCCATTAATCTGCAGAGATCATTTATATAATTATCTATGCTTCCCTGGGTGTTTAACTCTTCTGTTAAATCTTGCTTTTTTAAGAATTTTGTTTAATCATGCGTCATTAGTACCAATCAAGTACAAAAAAGTGTTTGCTTGTTCAGTTTCCAATTTAGCATCTAGTTTAGGAGCAATTCTGTACATCAGGAACTATATTTTCTAAAATGCCAAACTCTGAGTATTATTTTACCCATCTGTGATATTAAATCTCCCTGGCAATTTATTTTTAGATTAGATTCTGTACAGTGTGGAAACAGGCCCTTTGGCCCAACCAGTCCACACCGACCCTCTGAAGAGTAACCCACCCAGACCCATTTCCGCTCTGACTAATGTACTTAATGCTATGGGCAATTTAGCATGGCCAATTCACCCGGCCTGCAGGAGGAAACTGGAGCACCCGGAGGAAACCCACACAAACACAGGGAGAATGTGCAAACTCCACACAGACAGTCGCCCGAGGCTGGAACTGAACTTGGGACCCTGGTGCTGCAAGGCAGTAGTGCTAACCACTGAGCCACAATGCTGCCTTTTCTCGTCAGCTCTTTCTAATATGATTATTTATTTTTCATACTTCAAAACTTTTCCATTCTGCAATATCACAACGTTGATTCATTCTCTTTGTCTGGAAGATTTTTATGTCTGTAGTGTGGCAATGACATTTCCCTGTAATGTTACCTGTAGAGATTTTTCCATGCATTTGTGACAGAAATGGAGGATTCCTTGCCGTTTGCAGCTAAAATAAAGACCTGGAGTAATATGTAAGCAAGTCTGGGTTACTCCAGGAGGCTCGGAAATCCATTTGCTCGCTCCTAATTAGTTCCATAGCTGATCTGTACCTGATACAGTTAGTAACTGCCAGATGTGACTGGTGAGCCAGCTTAATGTCACCTCGAGCTCCCATTTGGATTTGCAGTTCTCTTTCTGGGTCTGAAGTGCTTTTAACATTGAAGGTTTTTAGTTGCAGAACCTTGCCATGAGTTTGTCTGCTGCTGGCTGTCAGCCCGAGCTACTGTTAATCTTGTAATGGGAATTCTCTTCGGAGTTTACTGCAATTTGTTCTTTACAGCAAAAATAAAGACCATTCCGGTTGCTGCCACTATGTTGTGATGGGGTAGCTAGTTCACTGCTGCAGACAACCCACCATTGACACCAATTCTCATAAGTGTACAATGCTAGCCACTGCCAATATGTAGATGGCTATCATGCCCTCTTCTCTGGCTGGATCAACAGGGCCTACTTGGTCAAAGGTTGTCATGTAGAACCATTAGGTAGTCTAATAGGAAGATGTTCTTGTCTTAAACAAGACATAGTCTATTGCATATCTGCAATCAGGTACAATTTGCATTAGACATAGCTACATCACATAAATTAGATATTATTATTAAGGTTATGAGGAGTCCTAGGATAACAGTTCTATCCTCTTCAAGGTCATAAGATGTTCTGCCCATCCCCAGCCAAGTCTTTATGACGTTGTTAAATTGGGTGGAGCTTAATGCAGTCTTTTCAGAACGATTGTGATGTCACCGCATGAGAGAGGCCACACTGCTGCTGCTCATTTCCTTGGACACTTCTATCCATACTTGCTTGGTTTCTGTCATCTTCCTCCCTTTAGAAGAACTCATCTTACTGCAAACCATCAGATCTCTCAGTTGGATACCCAAGTAACATTGAGAGACCCAGGGAATAGATTTCCCAGGTATCTTCCACTTGGGAGGTTACCACAGCCTAAAAGAAAAGCCAGCTCCTTCAGAGGACCATGCCGTGGCCCCATTAATCAGAATCCCTTGCTTCGGCAGGCATGCCAATCCCTTTACTGATGTATAATCAATGAGGGAGGTGTGTTTTGTCGGGGTGAGCAGAGTAGTGGTTCTTAATTGGTTTGTTCAGGGAAAAAGAAATTGGAAGGTCCATTATATCCGTAATAGGGTTCACAACCAGGAAACGATCTTGATGTCTGAAAAAAATAATTGGGTAGAATTCAATCTACAGATCACAATCCTGTGAGAGTGTTTCCAATAAGTACATTAAGTACATACATCAATTGATACATCAATATTCCAAAGGAGAATGTGTTTCCCTTCTGGCTAGTGATTTCTTTCTGTTGAACATTTGAAATAAATTCATTTTTGTTGTATCAACATGCTACAGGAGCAAGCACTTACTGAACATTATAAAAATCAGGCAAGAGCTAGTTCTGAGGGTTTGTTAGATTCAAGCCCCATTGCTGATCACAACATTTGTCAGTACTAACATTTTAGTTACATTTAATACTTCTTTGTAAGAGGTGAGTATTTGTTGCATGGTCTTCGTAAGGTCACTCAGAGCAGTTCAGTGGTCAACGAAGAACTTTTCCCAGGTCATAATTGGCTGAAAATGAAGACAAACAGACAGAAACCAAACAGAAGACACAGAAACAAGCTTCATGCAAAAAAGAGATGCTAAACTGGACTGCTATTAAGGCAATTGAATGACACTGTGCCTATGTAGTTGGAGAGTTAGTGACAGGTCAAGAGTAGTTGGATGGCTCAATGCTGTTAGAACTCAAGAGAAGTTCTAAGAGTTTGGAGCTGAGATTAGATTCAGTTCTACGGAAAGATCCTGGTCATTAATAGCTCAGTACAGTTGTGAGCTGTAACGAAACCCTTAAGTAGTAATTGTATTATGTAATTGAGACAGATTAGAACTCAGGAAACCAACCCAGGGGGGTTGACACCATGAAATTTGCTGTTTGTGAAAAGCAGGAGTTGTGCCTCTGAGTAAATGTTGAAGTGCAGTTTCCAAGAATCCAGAAGAACATCATTCCAGGAAATATAGGTGAACCATCAGAATATGAGCATTCACGAGGCAGTCTGTGTCAGGGCGTTCGAGCTTCAGGGCTAGGTTGTCAAAAGTGAAGCTTTGTAATCCCTATAAAATTTTAATAAGATTTGGTGACCTATGCTGTCATTACTTCTTTTCGGGGGGAGGAGTGATTTCTGAGAAATCAATAGAATCTGTCTGATCAAATTTGGGATTTAATGTTTTCCACAGGGTGTTTGATTATTATCTGAGGAAGGGTCACTCAACCTGAAATGTTAACTCTGATTTCTCTTCTCAGGTGCTGCCAGACCTGCTGAGCCTTTCCAGCAATTTCTATTTGTGTTTGACTATTGTTTGTCTGTCACACAGATTTGACTCATGTTAAGGTTGGGATAGAGTCATAGAGTCATAGAGATGTACAGCATGGAAGCAGACCCTACGGTCCAACTTGTCCATGCCGACCAGATATCCCAACTCAATCTAGTCCCACCTGCCAGCACCCGACCCATATCCCTCCAAACCCCTCCTATTCATATACCCATCCAAATGCCTCTTAAATGTTGCGTTTGTACCAGCCTCCACCACTTGCTCTGGCAGCTCATTCCATACACGTACCACCCTCTAAGTGAAAAAGTTGTCCCTTAGGTCTCTTTTATATCTTAGAATTGCACACAATATTCCAACAGTGGCTTAACCAATGTCCTGTACAGCCGCAACATGACCTCCCAACTCCTGCACTCAATACTCTGACCAATAAAGGAAAGCATAACAAACGCCTTCTTCACTCTCCTATTTACCTGCAATTCCACTTTCAAGGAGCTATGAACCTGCGGATGTTAGAATATAAGCCATATCTATCATTGCAAAATCTAAATCTTTTTCTGTTCATAATCTTTATTTTATTCCTATTAAACTAGTTACTCATTGACTAAAAACCTAGCTGAATGGTTTCTAATAGTGAAACAAAAACATTCTAAAATCGATATAATTGGCAATATTCACACTCTGATTAAATTTTAAATGTATTGTCAACAGTGAAGAACTGTAACTAGAAAGGAATTGATACAATTCCTCAACTTTAGTTATAAAATGTTTAAAGTTTCATCACCAAACTTATTATTTCCCATCACATTTCCGCCCTGAGTATATTGAAAAACGTGAAGTCCCTCCTCCAAGCAACATTTTCACATTGAGTTCAAGAACAGCAGTACTGTCTTCTAAACCCATCCCATCTTCTCTTCCTCCTCCAAACTTAATTCAAACTTAGTATCAGCTAACATTGATTTCCCAATCTAACTAACATACTGATCTACATTTTTCCGAACTTGTCTTTCTATTTTATAATCTAAGCCTTCTCCCATAAAACTTGTGAGAAT
This sequence comes from Chiloscyllium plagiosum, assembly GCF_004010195.1. Lineage (NCBI taxonomy): Eukaryota > Metazoa > Chordata > Chondrichthyes > Orectolobiformes > Hemiscylliidae > Chiloscyllium > Chiloscyllium plagiosum. Next base: position 13,131,664 of record NC_057740.1, read on the forward strand.
TAAAGTGAAAGCAAAAATTCTCTTCCAGCAGATTAAACGTTTCCTTAGACTGCATGTCTCACGTTAATTAGCACCGCAAATAGCTTACCATCTTATATTGACAAAATTCCAGGCCTGCAGACATAATGAAATCACATTGTTTGAAGGAATTAGACAAGATGCCTGTCTCTTGTGCTTCCTAATGCCAAATTAAAGTGACACTTACAGTTCGTAGAGAATTAAACATCCCATTACTCCTGGGGAAAGCATTGAAATTATCTGAAGCACAGCCTGAAAGTCCATGTGACATTTTTTTTGACAAAATTCAAATAGCTGTATGCTCATTAGTTTTAAGCAAATCAGCAGTGACTCGAAGACAGGGAAAACAGTCTGAAGTTGAGATAAGACAACCAATTTCAAAATGTGCATGAGCTTCTGTCAAAACCCATTAGTGCAGCTATACCAGGTCAGGCAATTCCTCACTAGAAATGTACCTTCAGGCTACAAGACAAGAGTAATTACATACTAGAGATGCGCAGGATTCTTATTTGAAAGATGTAATAATTACAATATGGTGAAGAAACTTAAATCTCTAAGAAAATAGAGGCAAAATTAAAAGTGGAAAGATGAATAGACTTGTGAACAAAACACTAGCAGTCCATTTTATATTCTTTTATATTTGTTTGTCAAATTAGCTAAGGCTAAATGTCATTCTGGTGTTGTATAATGGAGAGAAAAGAGCACAGGGGTTGTATAATAAGACACTCCTCAGTGCAGAGTTGAATAGAATAAGAATGATTAATTTGAACAAGCTGGCAAGCATTCATATCTCACAGGAATTTTATCTGATGTAGGGGCTCCAATGTTTGTGATGTTGTTGAGTTAATTTGTCCATCACCAGGAAAGGGAACACAAATTGAGAATATCTCTGGAGAATACAGAAAACCAACGTGTGAATTCCTGGTATGCGTTCCTGACACTGGGATGCTAATTCCTGAAAGCTATCCCCATATATCTCTAACAACCAGCATAGTTCCTCATCTGGCCTTCAATGCATTTCTCACATGAGTATTAGCATTTGCTTGTTTAGGAGTTTTGTCATCAGTCAGAGTCAGGTCTCTGAATCAACGTCACTGTTTGAACTTGGTCCGAATCCATTCTCAGCAAATTGAAGGAGATTCCTGCTGGGCTTTTAACAAGGTGACCAGAGCTGAAGGGAATTATTCACAGTCTCATTTACAATTTTGTTTGTAGTCTGATTGAAGACATATTCATTCTTGTACAGCAAGTACTTTCATGTTTGTCTGGTCCATCCACTTTCTCATTCTCTTAGTCTGAGTTAGCCATCAAGTGTTAGGATGTTGACCACGACATTGTCAACTATCAACATAATTTGGGTTAAACATTGACTCACAAGTGTTGTCTTCAAATGGAATAACGTTTCAAGGTAAAAAAACTTTGCTTTTTTATTTATGTTTTCAAAGAGTCTGAGTATTGCTGGCTAGATCTGTTTATTGCCCTTGAAAAGGTAGTAGTGAGCTGCCTTCCTAAACAGTACAGTCAATGTGATGTAGGTACACCCACAGTGCTCTAAATCAGAGAGTTTCAGGATTTTGATCCAATGACAGTTGTCACAAAACTGGTTCCTTTTTTCTAAAACTGTTCCTTTTCTCAAGGATACTATGTCCTTGTTTATTTTCCGGAGGGGTCGTAAAAGCTTCTGGTACTGATTAGGCTGGTACTGAGATTAAAGGGTATGGAGAGGCTTTCTTGTTTATATGTAAGCATATGAGACTTCAGGCCAAAGTGGTTATGTTTTAGATGTGACCTGTATAATGAATGGGGAGTGGTCAGCTCTCAGATGAGCAGTTCAGTCCAGAACTAGTTGGGAGTTCAAAAGTGAGCTGTGTGGAAACTCTCTCTCTCTCTCTTTATGCCCTTCTAACTTCAACCTGTAAGCATCTGTTTCATTTTTAACTGTGTTTTAAAGGGGTTTGCTTATTGGGACTGTTGTGTATATTCAGAACAGCATAATTAAGTCAAGTTTGGATAGACTGTAGGGGTTCTTTGTGTTTCATTGTGTAATTTTATTAATAAATATCTAACTGTTTTAAAACCTAGTAGTCAACCTAGCTAGCTTACTCCGGGTAATTCTCACAGTGCACTTAGCGAAACAAATTGCAAAGTTCTGGTCTGGGTTGCCTGCTCAAGAATGTTTTGAGTGGTCTGGCCTAGTCCATAAGACAGTGAAAGAATGACAATATAGTTCAGAGTCTAAAGGTATGTGGCTTGGTGGGGAGCAAACAGAGGGCAGTGTACTGCTCCTATGAATATACTGCAGTGCATCAAACACTGACCAAGTAATGTAAAATGTCATACAACATCTTCCTAACTTTATTTTTCAGCAATGTGCAGATTCCTAATATATACTCATCTTATATATGCTCATCTGTAGCTGTATTGACCAAGCTGCCTTCGAAGAGGCTTCGGGGGTTGTAGAGATTGTCACAAACCTCCTGCTGCAAAGGAACTCTGGAGAAAGAAGCAGTGGTTTCTGTCGAGGTTCACCCCGAGCAGTTCCGTGACACAGAACTCTATGCTCTATGTTCTGTTCCCCGGGACACACAGCGAGACAAACATTGACTGCACCTTAGGGACCATCAACTCACTGAAAAGCGCTCTTTGTTCTGCACGAAACATGTTGGTCTTCCTGAATGTTGCAGACTGACGTGTTCCAAGGTTGAGGACTACATGCTGAGGGACACACAAAATCTTGGAACAGCTGCTCCCAAGGCACATTGGAAAAAGATCACTGTCTGAGGTCCTTCTGTTGGAACTAAGTGGAGGCCCATTCAGTTACCGGACCCTCCTGGTGCCTCAAATGCACGTAGATGTAGTCTTGTACAAGTAAGAGATGCCTTTGGTTTGTTTGGATAGAGTCAAACTCTAATGTTGTTTTCTTCATGCTACTGTACAGAGCTGAACTACATTTGTGATTGTGTATGTATGTATAATATATATAAAACATATGTATATATTATATATATATAAAAGTATATGCTTGAAATTTAAAAAAATGTTGACCACACTGGCCAATTAAAGTGGAGGCAGCATGCCAACTTTATTCTGCCTAGGTCTTTTTATTTACACTTGGCATATGCTTGACTTTGGGAGGCCAGCATTAATTGCCCAACCCATGGTGCTTTTGAGAAACTGAATCATAGCATTCTTACAATGTGGAAACAGGCTCTTAGGCGCAACAAGTCCACACTAATCCTCCAAAGAGTAACCCACCCAGACCCATTCCCCCTGCTTTATATTTACCCTCAACTAATGCACCTAACTTACACATCCCTGAACACCATTGGCAATTTAACACAGCCAATTTAGCTGACCTGCACATTTTTGGACTATGGGAGGAAACACACACACAGACACAGGGAGAAACTCCACATAGAAAGTCACCCGAGGTAGGAATTGAACTCAGGTCCCTGGCACTGTGAAGCAGCAGTGCTAACCACTGAGCCACTGTGCCATCCCCAATGGCGATGGTGAACTGTTCTCTTCAACCATTGCAGGCTGCACACTATAGTTCCTTCTACAATGCTGAAAAGGAGGAAATGAAATACAACTCTAAAATGAAAGAATATATCTTATGAACTAGGTCACAAGTCAGTTGCTAAATAGCTCTGCTGAAAGCAAAGCATTTCAAATTAGGAAGCACAGAGTTGGGATACAGTGTTGTTATTCATGCTGGAGGATGATAAAAAGTAGTTTAACAAGTGGCAACACTGTCATGCAAAATTTACATGACAGTTTAGATCGAAGAAGGTCAAGTGCAAATTTTGCAGATCATAGCAAATAAAGGCTCTGAGCAGGAGGTGGTTTCAGTTTTTCGGGCAATTCTAAAATTTATTGTTATATATTCTTTTATTTCTTTTTCTACTTATTACAGTCATAGAGTCATAGAGATGCACAGCACGGAAGCAGACCCTTCGGTCCAACTTGTCCAGGCCAACCAGATATCCTAAATTAATCTAGTCCCATTTGCTAGCACTTGGCCCAGATCCCTCAACACCCTTCCAATTCATATATCCATCCAGATGCCTTTCAAATGTTGTAATTGTACCAGCCCCACCACTTCTTCTGGCAGCTCATTTCATACACGCACACCCTCTGCATGAAAATGTTGCCATTTTGGTCCCTTTTAAATCTTTCCCTTCTCACCCTAAACCTACGCCCTCTAGTTCTAGACTCACCCACCCCAGGGAAAAGACCTTGTCTACTTACCCTATCCATGTCCCTCATCATTTTATAAACTTCTATAGGTCACCCCTGATCCTCCAACATTGCAGGGAGAAAGGTCCAGCCCATTCAGCCTCTCCCTATAGCTCAAACTCTCCAACTCTGGCAACATCCATGTAAATATTTTTCTGAACCCTTTCAAGTTTCAAAACATCCTGCCTATAGAAGGGAGACCAGAACTGCACACAATATTCCAAAAGTGGTCTAACCAATGTTCGCAACATAATCTCCCAACTCCTGTACTCAGTACTCTAACCAATAAAGGAAAATATACCAAATACCTTCTTCACTATCCTGTCTATCTGAGACTCCACTTAATATATAAGGTTTTAATGAGGTACAGCTCTGTACCCTTTCTTCTATGAAGGTAATGCTTAACTTTTTAAACTTTGTTTCTTTTACTATTTTGTACCTCGGTTTTTATACCTAGGTACCCTTGTACCTAAGATGGCGCCATGTGTGATGACATTATACACTTTTCACTGCACTCCTGTACTTCTGCATATGACAATAACATCTAAATCTAACTCTAAAATGTACTCAGGCATCAGTTAGCCGGGTTGGCTGGATGGCTGGTTTGTGGCACAGTGTGATTCAATAAAGAGAGTTGAATTCCCACTCAAGCTAAGATTACTATGAAGGACTCTCTTTCTCATGCTCTCCTCTCACCTAAACTGTAATAACTCTCAGGTTAAACCACCACCAATCATCTCTCTCTAATGGGAGAGTAGCCCTAGCCTGGTAAGACTATGGGGACTTTATTAGGAAAACTTACACCTTGAATTGCAAAATCAAAATAAACTTTAACATGAGTGAAAAATGAGATGATGCACTTGCCTATGGAAAATAAATATGGGTGGATTTGAAGAGAAACGGGGATACAAATAAACAAATCATTAAAAATAATTTCACATGTTGCAAAGCAAATAGAAATACAACAAATCTTGGAGATTTATTTCTATGGGTTTGGAATTCAAATTAATAGTATTATCTTAAAGTTGGACCAGGATTCTGTTCGGGACACCTAAACTAATGAACATAATTCTGGTCTTCGTCCTGTCAATTAAAAACAGAGAAGGGCAAAATGCTGGAATTGAGAGATTGGAGCAATCAAGAAAGATTGAACAGATTGAGACACCCTCCTTTAAAAAAAGAAAAAGCTTAGAGGTGACCTTAGAAGTCTTAAAAATTACCATTAGGTTGAATTGAAGTAGATGTGGAAGGATGTTTCCACTTAAGGGACAATACAAACCAAATTCCATGAATAAAAGATAGTGACTAACAAATCCAACAGGGAAATAAAGAGGAATTTCTTTATTCAGAATGTGCTTAGAATGTACTCACTACAAGAAGTAATTGAAGCAAGTGGCTTGGTGCCTTCTGAAGCAAATTAGATGAGTATGGGAGAGTAAAAGAAGTTGAGGGAAGTACTGAAAGGTGAGATTATTTGGATACAAGAGGAAGAGATTCAGGCAGGGTTTAATTACCAATCCAGGCAGTTAGGGCAAATAATTTACTTCCATGCCATACATATTGTGCAATTATTTGTAATTCTGACTTCTCATTGGCCTTGAGAAGACAACTTGAGTCAAAGATTCAAAATTCATGCACTCATTTATAAAACCTGACTTGGCCAGACCCGAGCTCACATCTGTAATTCCCCCTAATCCCATTCCAAGCCACACAAATGGGTCTCATCCTCGGAACTCCTATGCATCCACCCCGACTGATGTCACTCTCTCAGTGACCAGTGTTTTTTTTATTTCCAAAATATACCTTACTCATAAAAAAATCTTAATTTATGGACATCGACACAAACATAATTCGGTTCTGTACAACAGCATATCAAGGAAACAAATGTCTATTGGAGTTTGTCGCCAGCTACACAAACCAAAGGCATCTCTTACTTGAACCAATCAGTATGTACATGCATTTGAGGCACTAAGAGAGTCCAACAACTCAATGACTGGGTTTCCAAGAGTCCTGATCCCACTTTGTTAAACTTTGTCCATTCTACCCTCCTTCCTTCTTTTAGAAAGTGATCTTTTCAATCATTGACTAAAACAATGTTGCTCATGCTTCGCCTGGTACACAGTCTGTGTCTCCCTTACCCTGTGAGATACCAGGAATGAATTACACTGGTTGTTGTGCTCCTGCCCCTCCCCTCACACTGCCATGAGCCCTGTTTAAAATGAAGGTGAATGGGTTGGGTGTAGAAGACCAGCTGCTCCACAATTAATGGCTGTTAATGCATAGGAAG
>NC_057740.1:13138707-13162949 GCF_004010195.1 Chiloscyllium plagiosum
TGTCATAAAGTTCCTGCTGTTTGAATGCACTGATATTCTACAGCTCTGAGTCAGAAACATTCACAAGGATAAAATCAAAGGATTGTAATAATGGTGTCTTCCTTGGTTGACCTAGTGTTATGTGAACATACACCACAGTGGCTCTCAATTGACATTTGTCTGCCTGTGATCCATTTTAAATCTACAGAAAAACAAGCGACACCCCTTCATTATTGTCCAATTGCAGAAACCCAATGGAGAGAGTAATAAGCAATAAAATTGGTCTCAGAGAAAAGCAGAATTAACAGCTTGTTTTAAATGCTACACTTTGAAATGACTGGATGAAAAAATTGGATGGGAGTGAACCAGGCTGAAAATTTCATGTTGCCTCATTTGTGTTACAACCCAAGATCAATTTCAATCTCCGCAAGTTTAATATAACCCACAGGGATTTTGGCCAGAACTCTAAGTTACAATCTTATGGATGACAACACTATTGGTTTGGAATGAAAACCATTCCTTCCATGTCTAACTGGCAGGTCCACACACCCCCACCCCAACAACTCACCCTCCCCTTCTGGCACCTTCCCCTGCCACCATAGGAATTGCAAAACCTGTGCCCACACCTCCCCCCTCACCTCCGTCCAAGGCCCCAAAGGAGCCTTCCACATCCATCAAAGTTTCACCTGCACTTCCACATGTGTCATTTACTGTATCTGTTGCTCCCAATACAGTCTCTACTACACTGGGGAGACTGGGCGCCTATTTGCAGAGCGCTTCAGAGAACATTTCCAGGACACCTGCACCAATCAACCCCACCGCCCCGTAACCGAACATTTCAACTCCCCCTCCCACTCTGCCAAAGACATGCAGGTCCTGGGCTTCCTCCACTGCCACTCCCTCACCACCCGACGCCTGGAGGAAGAACGCCTCAGCTTCCAACTCGGGACCCTTCAACCCCAGGGCATCAATGTGGACTTCACCAGTTTCTCATTTCCTCTCCCCCCACCTTATCCCAGTTCCAATCTACCAGCTCAGCCCGTTCCCACCTGTCCATCTTCTTCCCACCTATCCGCTCCACCCTCCTCTTCGAACTACCCCTGCCTCCATCCACCTATTGTACTCTCAGCTGCCTTCTCCCCACTCCCACACTCATTCCTGATGAAGGGCTCCAGCCCGAAACATCAATTTTCCTGCTCCTCGAATGCTGCCAGACCTGTGTGCTTTTCTAGCACCACTCTAATCTTGACTCTAATCTCCAGCATCTGCAGGACCCACTTCCGACTAACTGTTTCTATGCAATTCTTTTGTCTATGTTCTCCATGCAACAGATGAATTCTCATATCTTGGCCTAATCAGCACACAGGGAGAATTGCAATTCCCAAACCAGTGTCAATGATTTATTATACAAATTTCAAAGGTATTGTTTTGTGCAGTATTGAATCAAAATAAAATTTCCTTGTCGTTTCCAATACATTGTATCTCCAATTTATTGAGCAACAATTCATAGATTAGCAGCGAAGTGAAAACAAAGATGCAAGCAGCAGCCAAGAGGTCAATCCCATCTGCCCAGTGACTGGGAAACAAGAGACACCAAAGGTGAATACCCTGTCACTGCTGCACTGCACGATGGGTTGAATAACTTCACCAAAATTGCAATTGCCATGTCATCTACAGTGCTCCTAATACAGTCGCATTCTATCCAAGAGCTATCTAATTTTCCTTTATTTTTTCTAATACCTTTTGTGGCGTAAGACAAAAATGAGGACGAGATTCAACCTCATTTTCTTAAAAAGCAAACACTGAGGTTCGAGGGGAATCTTACAAGTTGCAAGGCTCTCATGTTCTGAGAATTTTTGTTGGAGCAAGAAAATGTTCACCACAAAGATATTGAGGCAACAACAGAAATGTGGAAGTAGGTTGCAGGTCAGCCATGATCTCTCTGAATGGCAGGCGAGGCGACATTTTCGACTTGCGTTTCTATGAACAAAAATACTCAGAGCATGAGAGCCTTGTAACTTGTAAGATTCCCCTTGAACATCAGTGTTCTCTTTTTAAAAAATGAAGTTGAATCTCTCCCTCACTTTTGTCTTACGCCACAAAAGATATTGGAAAAATAAAGGAAAATTAGATAGCTCTTTGATAGAATGTGATTGTAATAGGAGTACTGTAGATGACATGGCAATTGTAATTTCGGTGAAGTTGTTGAATCCACAGTGCAGTGCAGCAATGACAACTTGAAGCAGTATTTTAGGTTACTGAAAACCGAGTGGAATAACTAGGGCCAGGTTTTTTCACTCGATGACCAAACTTGTTCAGGGACCTTGCTGCTCTCCCAGGAGGGTATCCTGAAAACCACTTTGGCTCAGTTTGGCTGTCGCTGTACTTTGCTTCCTGAAGGTATGGGCCTCACACAATGACAGCTCACAGCCTTGAACCTCAACTTTTCCTTCAAGGAATGGGTGAAGTGGCTTTCAGTTTGCCTCATGTTGTGAAAGATTTTGGAAAATAAAGACAGCACCGAGATATTCAGGCAAGCACCGGACTTTAAAGTAAGAGGTATATGCAAGACAATTGAGGACGCAACAAAAACATAAATTTATTGAATTCAATATTTGGAATCAGAGGTTGCTAGGAACCCAGAATATGATTCTTCATGTTACCAATGACTTGAATGTGGGAGTTCAGACTGACAGTAGAAAGGAGAAATAGTGACCAGCCACAGAGAGCTGAGAAGCACTCAGTTAGAGGCAGAGCTTATATTAACACTATCAAACTACCATTCAGCAGTTAGGTACCCTTAATTGTGCTCATGACAAAACATATTCCTGGGCCTCTTAAACCTGGAACTGCTCCAAACATGCATTGACCTAATTTCCTAATATCTAGCACTTGGAAATGCTTATGAGTTATACTGAAAAAGTGGCAAAATCAATTCAAGCCACAATTCTCATTCAATAATTTGAATCCAACCTAATCGTTCAACTTTGATCAGCTGGACCTAAAGATATGCTAATGTTTTCAGAGGAATCTATCACAGCCGAGATTGACAAGGTCTTGACCTATAGGCATATTGTTTAAAACATTCCACAGTAAGCTATTGAATTGACTCACTGATTTTCCCATGGATCAACACCAAAGGGTGATGATCTGTTGCCAAGTGTTTGAAATAAGGAATACCAACAGCGTTGTTTCGCAGGGCACTATGCAGGGGGCACTCTGCGTTCCTAATTTTCGTCAGTCACCTCAATAATGACCTTGAATTCTGGCCAGTTGTCTATAGTTTGCAGAGACTGTAAGCTGTGGAAAAGGAAATGAGTTCTGAATGCAAAGTAGTGAAGACTTGGCTATGGGGGATGGGCAGTATGGAATGTAGCCAGAATCAGATTAGAAACCTTAACATCTTATCAAACCTCCAGTTGACACATAAAAATTTATGGTCATTTGTACAGACATACAAAGGTAGCTTTTGTTCCAGGCAATGTGCTTTGTACTTGTGACTGATAATAAGTCATTCTCACAACAGTTATAAAATCACAGGATAACATCAATGAGGGTTCTCTGTCTTCACAGTTGAAGAGATATTGCCGGAATATGAATGAAGTTCTATCCCTACTGAAGGTACAATGCTGCATGGGAACTTTATGACACAACTGTCAAAGAATCCAACAAATGAGAGCCTACTGCCTGTCTATAAATAACAAGTCAAGCCACAATGATGCCAAGTTAAAAATCACACAACACCAGGTTATAGTCTTTATGACACAACTGTCAAAGAATCCAACAAATGAGAGCCTACTGCCTGTCTATAAATAACAAGTCAAGCCACAATGATTGTGAATCACCTGATGAAGGAGCGTCGCTCCGAAAGCTAGTGTACTTCCAATTAAACCTGTTGGACTATAACCCGGTGTTGTGTGATATTTAACTTTGTACACCCCAGTCCAACACCGGCATCTCCAAATCACAATGATGCCGGTATCTCGTTCCTCTAACCCGATTACAGACATTTTAAAGAGTGGGAAATTTTAATTCAAGAGTGGGCAGATCACCTACCTAGTCTCACAGTGGCTGACTGTTCATGGAAATGATGTTCCTCTAAACTGGCACAAAATGTAATGGTTTGAGACACTAAAAACAAAAAATGCTGGAGATCGCAGCAGGTCAGGTCGCATCCAGCATCAGAGCATCACGTCAGCTCTGATGATCAGTCTCCTAGACTCAAAACATTAGCTTGCTTTCTCTCCACGGATGCTGCCTGACCTACTGTGATCTCCATCAGTTTTTGTTTTCAGTACAGCTTCCAGCATCTGCAGTAATTTGCTCTGAGCTTGAGAGACTACATTCACAGCTGATAAAGGGTTTCAAGCACTTGCCCTGCCCCCAGTGGCTCAGTGGGTAACTGCACACCCCACTTTCACAAAGGCCAGGAAAGTACCAAGTTCATGATTTCTCTGTTGTATCCGGGTTGAGCTCACCTTGGTGACTTAGCTGCTCTCTAGCGGCTGTGCCAGCACAGTGGGCACAGCTGGCATCAATGGTGCTCAGTTCGAGGGAGAAAATTCAGACAAAGTTCTTTCTTTCCCTCCCATGCCCCCCACTACTGCAACTGACTAATTAGTGATCCCTAAAGCAAAAAAAAACTGGGGATGAGATCAAACATCTGAAACCACTTGCTGTGGAACCTTATCTGATAAGATTAATCATTCTCCATCCAATAGGAAGGATGTTGTGAAACTTGAATGTTTCAGAAAAGGTTTACAAGAATGTTGCCAGGGTTTGAGGGTTTCAGCTATAGAGAAAGGCTGAATATGCTGGGACTGTTTTCCCCAGAGCGTCAGAGGCTTAGGGGTGACCTTATAGAAGTTTATAAAGTCATGACAGGCATGGATAGGGTAAATAGATAAGGTCTTTTCCCTGGGGTGTGGGAGTCCAGAACTCGAGGGCACCAGTTTAGGGTGAGAGGGGATGGCAAATGGGACTAGATTAATTTAGGATATCTGGTCGGCATGGACGAGTTAGACCAAATGGTTTCCATGGTTTCTGTTTCCATGCTGTACATCTCTATGTCTCTATGCTTCTGATTGGAATAAGCTTTGTTGGTGAACTATCACCCTGGAACCAAACCCCCCCAGTGTAGATCCATAATGATGGATGGGGAATCTGTGAAAAGAATGATTAAATGAGCAAGCTTCCTAATTTTGTAATGTTTGTGGATTTTCTTGACATATTATATGGCAGTCACATCCTGAAGGACATATTTCTGTGACAAGGAATGTCTAACAATTACCCTTGTAATCTGTTTCATTTAGAATCGCTAACAGTTCCTGAATGAGGAATATTTGCCAATTATAAATAGCAGTTACTTAAAAAGAAATCCCAACCCTTAATGAATTATACATTCCGCCATCAAATAAACAAAGGTAGCAGCAAAGTGGTATATGGGAGGGATGGAGTTGTCTCTGGAACCCTCAATATTGACTCAGGACTCAATGGAGTCACAATCAAGTCAAAGCAACAGGCCACCATGCTCTGCTCATCCCTCACCAAGCCACACAGTAACCTGACCTGGAACTATATCATGGTTCTTTCATTGCTGCTGGGTCAAGACCTTGGACCTCTGTTCTTTGTAGCAATGTGAAGTAGCTACACTAGGTGAACTGTTGCAATTCAAAAACATGGCCCACCACCACCTGCTGAAGAGCAAATTCCCCTTGAAGCCACACACCATCCTGACTTGGAAATATATTGTCATTTATTCAGTGTTGCTGGGTCAAAATCTTGAACCTAAAGGCATTGTGGGATACTCACACTAAATGGGTCAAGAAGGCAGCCCATGACCACTTGCTCAAGGGCAACTAGAGATGGGCAAAATATACTGGCCCAGCCAATGATGCCCACATCTTGAGAACGAATGAAAATATACAGCAAGCACTGGTCTAGCCAGTGACATTCACATCCCAAGAAGGAATCAAATAAAAATCCTTTTCACTGTCCTGCAGATCAAATGATATTGTTATTATTACATTCAGACTCCTCACTGCTTCCGTCCTCTCTTTGTTCAATTGCATTTGCAGATAGCACTGACCTTATGTTTCATGCTTACAATGCAGGCTTTTGTCTTCAGGAATTACTGAACAATAGACAGCAACATTGAGTGGGGTCAGAGGTGGTAATAGAGAAGGAATTTTGTCTGACTATCCCTCTCTAATCAAGCGACACTGAGACAAATTGTGTAATTATAGGTACTCAGCTGCCACAATGGTTGCAATCAGCTAACTTAACGTTCAATGTGGATAGAATGATGGATGTTTCACAGTCTGTGTGTCCCAATGTGAACCTGCATTCACTGTTTCAACGTTCCATCTTCACGAGATTTATTTCACAAATGCTAGCTACGTTGTTGTTGCAAAGTCAGATCGAGGAGTCGGGTGCATAGCAAGGGGAATCCAGTATAAAGCAGAAAGAACTTGTTCAAGAGCCTGTCAGAGACTGATAGAGCATGGGACTTGCTGGGAGCTGAGTGTGAGGTAGCAGAGAGAAGATGGGGGCATTTACATTTGTAGAGCAGAGAAGGCCATTGATGTTCCTTCTGTGATACTGACCATTTTTCCAAACCATTAACATCCCATTGTTCCTGCTGGCAGTTTTGGACCAAGCTGGCAGAGATTGGTGGCATTGTGTCCTCTGCCAGTTCTGAAGGAAGTGGACAGCCTTTCCATGCATGACCTCATCCACCAGAACCTCCAGGTATCTGTTGACATATCCATGTGTCAACTCGCCTCTGTCTGCCATGTCCAGGGCAAAGCTTCATGCACAGGAATCGTACAGGGCAACTATGGACTGACAGCACTTCCATTGGTGCATGTTAGTTATTGTGCCAAAGCCAGGAATTCTGTCAGGCACAAATACCTCTGACTCTGGTGAGAGGGATGATCAGGCAAGCAGGGTGCCATGGAAACATGATCATGAGGCAAACATTGGAGAATAGAGTGAGAATTAATCATGGGCACACAGAGAGAAGCCCACCACTAAATTTGCCAAAATTGGCACTGCCAATTTCTGCCAAAAGTCAGCCCAGTACCAATGGCAATCAATGACACATCCAGATAAAGTGCCCATTATGATACCTGCCAACAGCATGGGTTCAATTCCTGCCCTGGCTGAGGTTACCATGCAGGACTCTCCTTCTCCACTTGTCCCCTTGCCTGAGGCATGTTGACCCTCAGGTTAAACTCACCACCAGTCATCTCTCTCTAATGAGAAAGCAGTCTTATGAGCCAGGAGGGCTATAATAACTTTATCTTCACATGCTAGCAAATTATCTGTACATTGTTGAAACCCATTGTAAATTGTTATTATAAATAGTTAAACTTCCAATGGAAAGGAGATTGATGTTGTCTGTGTACCTTGCTTTGAGAGAGTTCATCTTTAAGGACGTCACGTACTGTGTTTATACAATTTTACAAAGCTGCCTGCCAATTAGTCAGCTTTGAGTTTGCAAGCTACTGATACAAAACTCCATTTGCTGCCCTAAGATGTACTTCATAACTTTAAAATGTTTTGCTGCTTTATATAAACTATCCACAGAGTTAATCGATCTCTGATGAGTGATTATTAGACTGTTATCATTGACATGAGAGCAGTAACCTTGACAACACATGCTGTGGATATATGGAGCTAAATAGCCACATTCATTGGTGTGCCATTTTATTATTCGATGAATGAGTCAATGTGTGCTATTTTGGAAGTGAGTGGGTGATTAATAGAAAGTGTTTGATTCTTTTTGACCAAAACTCTCGGTGAATATTTACTTGATCAACAGTTACTCCTGTTATTTGTGGTAAATATCAGGTTCTTTGCTTAGTTCATGGATCCACATCAGCGTGTCATTCTAATCTGATTACAGCTTGATTCGATGGATGACAATACATTTCTCAGGAAAGATTAAGTATTAATAACTCATGACATGATCATTTTCTCCTATAACCCTTCAAAGCTATCAATCACTCTTTTTTTCCCAGAAGTAAGATGTTGTTGAGTAAAATAACAAAATTTATTCTTTTATAATGAACATTAAAATGGCAAAGTGTAGGCAAATTAGAAGGAAACTGGTTGAAGCCAATACCTTGCGACATAAATCAGGACAGCTCCTGAGATTCTGAAGGAAGAATATAGAAAGTTCGGCTGGAATTTAGGAAGGGGTCCTCAAAGGTAGTAATATCTGTATTATTCCCGGTGCTACGAGCTAGTGAGCGTAGGAATAGGAGAATAGAGCAGATGAATACATGGTTTAGAATCTCACTGATTGGAGAAGTTTCATTAACTTTTCTGCTTTCTGGAAAAATGAGGTCTTAACTTTGTTTTTATTACACATTTTCAAATTTAAGTTGAATGACATTTGGTTCAGTGTAGTAATGAGCTAAATATTGAAAATGTAGAATATGCAAAAATGAGAAGTTTGAATGCCACTTGCAATGCGTATGGGAGCTCACTTCCTTTTAAAAACTGTTTGTACTCACTTATTTGTTGAGGGGTCACTTACTCACCAAAGCTTCACTCAAAGACCTTGCAATAGCCTGTATTAGTTTCAAGCAAGAAGCCTTAAACTAAAAAGGCTGATTTGAATGAAGCATGGGTCTAATCAGTTTAATATTTGATGTAAATTAATTGGCATAACTGGGTGAGTTATGTTCTCTGTGTGGAATTGTCCCTGGGATGGCTTAGTAGTTAGCCTGGCTCCCTCACAGCATTGGGTTCAATTCCACGTTCAGCTTTGTTTGTGTGAAATTTGCATGTTCTCTCCATATCTGCGTGGGTTTCCTCCGGGTGCTCCAGTTTCCACCCACGGTCCAACGATGTGCAGGTTAGTTGGATTGACCACTCTAAATTGCCCATATAGTGTCCAGGGATGTGCAAGCTAGGTGGATTAGCCACAGGAAGTACAGGGTTACAGGAACAGGTGGGGATGGAAGTCTGGGTGGGTGCTTTTTAGATTCATTTTAGAGGGTTGGTATGGACTTGATGGGCCGAATGGCCAACTTAAACTGTAGGGATTCTAAGATATCTGCATGGCATAACAAGGGTTAAAATATGGGGAAACAATCACAAATGATCCAGCAAGGTTCACAAGAGATTTTGAAATTCAAAGAATACTTTCAAGAGTATATTGAGACAGGCTCTAATGTAATGATGGGTACGCTGGATTCCAAGCAATCAATTGTGTTAGGGGACTCTCTAGTCAGAGGCACAGACAGATGTTTCCGTGGCCAGGAGTGAAAAGTCAGAATGGTGTGTTGCCTCCTTGGTGCCAGGATCAAGGATGTCTCAGAGAGGGTGCACAATGTTCTCAAAGAGGAGAGGGAACGGCAGGAGGTCATTGTACACATTGGAACCGACAAGGTAGAAAGGAAAAAGGATGAGATTCTGAAGGAAGAATATAGAAAGTTCGGCTGGAATTTAGGAAGGGGTCCTCAAAGGTAATAATATCTGTATTATTCCCCGTCCTACGAGCTAGTGAGGGTAGGAATAGGAGAATAGAGCAGATGAATGCGTGGTTGAGAAGCTGGTGTATGGGAGAAGGATTCACATTTTTGAATCATTGGAATCTCTTCTGGGGTAGAAGCGGCCTGTACAAGAAGGATGGGTTGCATCTAAATTGGAAGGGGACTAATATACTGGCAGGGAGATTTGATAGAGCTGCTCGGGAGGATTTAAACTAGTAAGATGGAAGGGGATGGGGTGGGACCCGGGGAAATAGTGAGGGAAGAGATCAATCTGAAACTGGTACAGTTGGGAAAAGGAGCAAGTCAAACAATCAGGGTAGACAGGAACAAAGCAGACAACAAGGTCGGACTGATAAATTAACTTCATTTATTTCAATGCAAGAGGCCTAACAGGGAAGGCAGATGAACTCAGGGCATTGTTAGGAACATGAGATTGGGATATCATAGCAATTACAGAAACATGGCTCAGGGATTGACAGGACTGGCAGCTTAATGTCCCAGGCTACAAATGCTAAAGGAAGGATAGAAATGGGGGCAAGAGAGGAGGAGGAGTGGTTATTTTGATAAGGGATAACATTACGGCTGTACTGAGGGAGGATATTCCCGGAAATACATCCAGGGAAGTTATTTGGGTGGAACTGAGAAATAAGAAAGGGATGATCACCTTATTGGGATTGTTTTATAGATCCCCTAATTATCAGTGGGAAATTGAGAAACAAACTGTAAGGAGATTTCAGTCATCTATAAGAATAATAGGGTGGTTATGGTAGGGGATTTTTACTTTCCAAACATAGACTGGGACTGCCGTAGTGTTAAGGGTTTAGATGGAGAGAATTTGTTAAGTGGCACAAGAAAATTTTCTGATTCAGTATGTGGATGTACCTACTAGAGAAGGTGCAAAACTTGACCTACTCTTGGGAAATAAGGCAGGGCAGGTGACTGAGGTGTCAGTGAGAGAGCACTTTGGGGCCAGTGACCATAATTCTATTAGTTTTAAAATAGTGATGGAAAAGGATAGACCAGATGTACGTTGAAGTTCTAAATTGGAGGAAGGCCAATTTTGACAGTATCAGGCAAGAACTTTCAAAAGTTGATTGAGGACTGATGTTCTCAGGTAAAGAGATGGCTGGAAAATGGGAAAGCTTCAGAAATGAGATAACAAGAATCCAGAGACAGTATATTCCTTTAGGGTGAAAGAAAAGGCTGGCAATTGTAGAGAATGCTGGAGGACTAGAGAAATTAAGGTTTTGTTTAAGAAAAAGAAGGAAGCATACATCAGGTATACACAGGAGAGATCAAGAGAATTCTTAGAAGAGTATAAAGGCAGTAGGAGTATACTCGAGGGAAATCAGGAGGGCAAAAATGGGACATGAGATAGCTTTGACAAATAGGGTTAAGGAGAATCCAAAGGGTTTTTATAAAAACAGTAAGGGCAAAAGGGTAACTAGGGAGAGAATGGGGCCCATCAAAGAACACAAGGTATGTGAAGCCGCAAGAGTTGGGGAAGATACTAAATAAGTATTTTGCATCAGGGTTTACAGTGGAAAAGGACATGGAAGATATAGAATGTAAGGAAATAGATGGTGACATCTTGAAAAATGTCCATATTATAGAAGAAGAGGTGCTGGATGTCTTGCAACGCATAAAAGTAGATAAATCCCCAGAACCTGATCAAGTGTACCCTAGAACTCTATGGGAAGCTAGGGAAGTGATTGCTAGACCCCGTGCTGAGATATTTGTATCATCAATAGTCACAGGTGAGGTGCCGGAAGACTGGAGGCTACCTAACGTGGTGCCACTATTTAAGAAAGTTGGTAAGGAAAAGCCAGGGAATTATAGACCAGTGAGCCTGACATTGGTGGTAGACACGTTGTTGGAGGAAATCCTGAGGGACAGGATCTACATGTATTTAGAAAGGCAAGGACTGATTAGGGATAGTCAACATGGCTTTGTGCGTGGGAAATCATGTCTCATGAACTTGATTGAGCTTTTTGAAGAAGTAACAAAGAGGATTGATAAGTCAGAGCGGTAGATGTGATCTATATGTATTTCAGTAAGGTGTTTGACAAGGTTCCCCATGGGAGACTGGTTAGCAAGGTTAGATCTCATGGAATATAGGGAGAACTAGCCATTTGGATACAGAACTGGCTCAAAGGTAGAAGACAGAGAGTCGTGGTGGAGGGTTGCGTTTCAGACTAGAGGCCTGTCACCAGTGGAGTGCCACAAGGATTGGTACTGGGTTCACTATTTTTAATCATTTATATAAATGTTTTGAATATGAACAGAGGAGATATTGTTACTGGGTTTGCAGATGACACCAAAATTGGAGGTATAGTGAACAGTGAAGGTTACCTCAGAGTACAACGGGATTTTGATCGGATGGGCCAGTGGGCTGAGAAGTGGCAGATGAAGTTTAATTCAGATAAATGTGAGGTGCTGTATTTTGGAAAAGCAAATCTTAGCAGGACTTATACACTTAATGGTTAGGTCCTAGGGAGTGTTGCTGAACAAAGAGACCTTGGAGTACAGGTTCATAGTTACTTGAAAGTAGAGTTGCAGGTAGATAGGGCAGTGAAGAAGAAGTAACAAAGAGGATTGATAAGTCAGAGGGGTAGATGTGATCTATATGTATTTCAGTAAGGTGTTTGACAAGGTTCCCCATGGGAGACTGGTTAGCAAGGTTAGATCTCATGGAATATAGGGAGAACTAGCGATTTGGATACAGAACTGGCTCAAAGGTAGAAGACAGAGAGTCGTGGTGGAGGGTTGCGTTTCAGACTAGAGGCCTGTGACCAGTGGAGTGCCACAAGGATCGGTACTGGGTTCACTATTTTTAGTCATTTATATAAATGTTTTGAATATGAACAGAGGAGATATCGTTACTGGGTTTGCAGATGACACCAAAATTGGAGGTATAGTGAACAGTGAAGATTACCTCAGAGTACAACGGGATTTTGATCGGATGGGCCAGTGGGCTGAGAAGTGGCAGATGGAGTTTAATTCAGATAAATGTGAGGTGCTGTATTTTGGAAAAACAAATCTTAGCAGGACTTATACACTTAATGGTTAGGTCCTAGGGAGTGTTGCTGAACAAAGAGACCTTGGAGTGCAGGTTCATAGTTCCTTGAAAGTAGAGTTGCAGGTAGATAGGGCAGTGAAGAAGGCATTTGGTATAGAACAAAGAACAAAGAAAATTTACAGCCCAGGAACAGATTCATTGGCCCTCCAAGCCTGAGCCGATCCAAATCTGTCTATACCTGTCACCCAATTCCTAAACATTTGTATCCCTCTGCTCCCCACCTACTCATACATCTGTCCAGAAGCACCTTAAAAGAATCTACCATGCTTGCCTCTACTACCTCTGTGGGCAACGTATTCCAGGCACCTACCACCCTCTGTGTAAAGTATTTTCCGTGTGTATCCCCCTTTAAGTTTTCATCTCTCACCTTGAATGTGTGACCTCTCGTTACCAAATCCCTCAAGGTGGAAAAAAGCTTATTTCTATCTACCTTGTCTACAACCTACATGATTTTGTAGACCTCAATCAGGTTCCCCCTCAATCTCCTTTTTTCTAATGAAAACAATCCTAACCTACTCAACCTTTCTTCATAGCTAGTGCCTTCCATACCAGATAACATCCTTGTAAACCTTCTCTGCACCCTCTCCAAAGCGTCCACATCCTTTGGTAATGTGGTGACCATAGTATTCTAAATGCAGCTGAACCAAAGTCTTGTACAATTTTAACATGACCTGCCAGCTCTTATACTCAATACCCCGCCTGATGAAGGCAAGCATACCAAATGCCTTCTTGACCACTCTATCCACCTGTGCAGCCACCTTCAGGGTACAATGGACCTGAACTCCCAGATCCCACTGCTCATCAACTTTTCCCAAGGCTCGCCCTTTTACAGTATAGTTCACTCTAGAATTAGACTTCCCAAAATGCATCATCTCACATTTGCCTGGATTGAATTCCATCTGCCACTTCTCCACCCAACCCTCCAGTCTATCTTTATTCTTCTGCATTCTTTCACAGTCCACCAACTTCATGTCATCTGCAAACTTACTGATTAGACCAACAATGCCCTCGTCCAAATCATTTATGTATATCACAAACAACAGTGGCCCCAACACTGACCCCTGTGGAACACCACTCGTCACCTTTCTCCATTTCAAGAAACTCCCTTCAACTACTACTCTCTGTCTCCTGTTGATAGGTTTTCCTTTATTGGTCAGAGTATTGTGTATAGGAGTTGGGAGGTCATGCTGTAGCTGTACAGGACATTGGTTCGGCCATTTTTGGAAAATTGCATGCAATTCTGTTCTCCTTCCTATAAAAAGGATGTTGTGAAACTTAAAATGGTTCAGAAAAGATTTACAAGGATGTTGCCAGGGTTGGAGGATTTGAGCTACAGGGAGAGGCTGAACAGGCTGGGGCTGTTTCCCTGGAGCATCGGAGGCTGAGGGGTGACCTTATAGAGGCTTACAAAATCATGAGGAGCATGGATAGGGTAAATAGACAAAGTCTTTTCCTTGGCTTAGGGGAATCCAGAACTAGAGGACAGAGGCTTAGGGTGAGAGGGGAAAGATATAAAAGGGACCTAAGGGGCAATGTTTTCATGCAGAGGATGGTGTGTGTGTGGAATGAGCTGCCAGAGGAAGTGGCGGAGGCTGGTACAATTGCAGCATTTGAAAGGCATCTGGATGGTTATATGAATAGGAAGGGTTTAGAGGGATATGAGCCAAGTGCTGGCAAATGGGACTAGCTTAGGTTAGGATATCTGGTCGGTATGGACAAGTTGGACCAAAGGGGTCTGCTTCCATGCTGTACATCTCTATGACTGTATGACTCTATCAGAGTAGACAAGTCGCCAAGAGTCACAGGCTGCAGTGTTGTACCCAAGCGATCCTTTACTTATTTCCAGGACTGCTCTGCTCAGTCCACCTGTGAGAGCTGCCTCCAACAATATGGCTACAGATGCCATTGTCACCTGCTAAATCTATCTTCAACATTCCAAACACATTGAAAAAAAATGCTTAAGCAAGCCAGGCCTGCATCGATGTTACAGACTGACCTCATTTCTGTCCTCATACATAACTTTTATCCTTACTTACTCTGAATCTTTGAATCTGGTAATCAAGGTAATAACTTTAAAAGGTTAGTCTAATATGCAGCTTTTGCTGCAAGTCTTTGACATTATTTAAAATAATTAAAGCTTGAAGCTGTGCTGCTGGGTATATTTAAATCAAAATGCCTACAAACAAAAAGTAGGATACATACAAGTTTAGACAGAACACCCTGAGGAAATCCCTGATAGGTGGATCTGACATCTCACCCTGACTGACAGGCTGACTAGATCATGGGTGAGGTTGTCTGACTAATCCCTCATAGAAAGCCAGCATCACTGCACCTCCATCAATACCCAGTCCCTGTTCCGTCCTCTGCAACTGGATCCTCAACTTGCTGACCCACAGACCGTAATCAGTGAGAATAGGCAACAACACCTCCTCCACGACAATCCTCAACACCGTCGCTCTGCAAGGCTGCGTGCTTAGCCCCTTACTATACTCCCTGCACACTCATGACTGTGTGGCCAAATTTCATCCCAACTCCACCTCCAAGTATGCTGATGACACAACCGTGGTAGGTCAGATGACGAGACTGAATAGAGGAAAGAGATAGAGCACTTGGTGGCATGGTGTAAAGATAACACTCTCTCTCTCAACGTCAGCTATACTAAGGAGCTGGTCACTGCCTTCAGAAAGCAGGGTGGACAACACACCCCTGTCTATATCAATGGAGTTGAGGTAGAGGTGATTGAGAGCATCAAGTTCCTCCAAGTGACGATAAGTAGCAATCTGACCTGAACCACCCACATTGATGCGATGGTTAAGAAGGCACAACAATGCCTTTTCTTCCTCAGAAGGCTAAGGAAATTTGGCATATCTGTAAAGACACTTACCAATTTTTTTTTAGATGCACCATAAAAAGCATTCTATCTGGATGAATCACAGTTTAGTATAACAACTGCTTTGCCCAGGACTGTAAGAAACTGTAGAGAATCATGAACACTGCCCAGTCCATTACACAAGCCAGCCTTCCATCCGTTGACTCCATCGACACTCCTCACTGCCTCAGGAAGGCAGTCAACATAATCAAAGACTCCTCCCACCACAGTTATAATCTCTTCCAACCGCTTCCATCAGGCAGCAGATACAAAAGCTTAAACACACATAGCAACATGTTCAAGAACAGCTTCCTTCCCACTTATTAGACTTCTGAATGGACCCGAAAATGTGTTGCTGGTCCTTGGATTCCTCCATCGCCAGACCATAGCAACATGACGGTTGGAGGAAGAACGCCTCATCTTCCGCCTAGGAACCCTCCAACCACAAGGGATGAACTCAGATTTCTCCAGTTTCCTCATTTACCCTCCCCCCACCTTGTCTCAGTCAAATCCCTCGAACTCAGCACCGCCTTCCTAACCTGCAATCTTCTTCCTGACCTCTCCGCCCCCACCTCCACTCCGGCCTATCTCCGTCACCTTGACATCCTTCCACCTATCGCATTTCCAATGCCCCTCCCCCAAGTCCCTCCTCCCTACCTTTTATCTTAGCCTGCTGGACACACTTTCCTCATTCCTGAAGAAGGGCTCATGCCCGAAACGTCGATTCTCCTGTTCCTTGGATGCTGCCTGACCTGCTGCGCTTTTCCAGCAACGCATTTTCAGCTCTGATCTCCAGCATCTGCAGTCCCCACTTTCTCCTCTTCTGAATGGACCCCTCAAATTTTAAATTTAATGTTGATCTCACTCCTTGTGTACCTTCTCTGCAGTCATAACATTGTGTTCTCTGCTCTGTTCAATTACCCTAAAGCACTTTGTATGGCATGATCTGCCTGTACTGCATACAAAACAACACTTTTCACGGTACCTAGGTACATGAGATAATAAATCAAATCAAATCAGAATCAAATAGGTCATCCTCCCCTTTTCCCCGACTCCACATCAAGCATTCAAGTATCCCTTGAATTGCTGGAGGGTTTTATCTACCCTTGAAAATGAAACTCTCACAAATGATTTGCGATTTTATGTGGAAAATAACTTCCACATAAAAGCTCTGAGCTTGTCTTTCTTTCCCTGTATTGTGCCCAGGTCCTGCAGTCACAGTTCAACGTATTCTATTCCATTTGGAATCCCTCCAAAAAGTCTCCTCCCCTTCTTTCATGGTCCAGGGGTCTTACTGCCAGAAAACTATCATGACTCAGAAACAGGCCAGTATGAGATCCAGTGTCATTAACAGTGGCTGCATTGGCGAGATGAACCCAAAATGGACTCATGGCAATGGCTGAGTCAAGTTCGGGGAGGTGTGGTATTTGGGGGTGTTCGTGCTGTCTGCATTGACAAGGTCTATAATGGTTTCTGGTTACATCGCTAACTTTTCTCAACTTTTCTAAATAACTTCTCAGATTGTAGCGAACAATTTGTGGTGAAATCTGGCTCTGCAGAGATATAAAAAGCAATGTTCATGTGCTGAATGATAAATAGAAAAGTGTACCATCGATATTTTCCGACTGAATATTTTTTAATTTTGTTTTTGAAATAGGTCAGAGTAATTTGGTTTCCAGAAAATTGAAAGTTACTTTTTTATGTTTGTGTGAAATCAGTAGGAGGCTGACACAGCAGGATAGATGCTACTGAGACTCATCTCTTGTAATACTAAACAGAATTTTCACATCTCCTCAAGTGAATGAACAGCCTTCAAGAAATATACTTTCATCTCCCTCTTAAGATCCTGTCTACCTTTCAAAACATGACCACAGTTAAAAAGGAGCAGAAAAAAAGATTGACTTAAACCAATAAATACGTGTTTTGTGATGCCGTGGTAGTGTCCCTGCCTCAGGGCCAGAGGTTCAAGTCCAACCTGCCCTGGATATGTGTCGCAAAAACAGAAATCAGGATAAGCAAATAAAAGCCAAAAGAATTGTAGATGCTATAAATTAGAAACAAACAGCAGTTCTGAGGAAAGGTCACTGGACCTTAAACGTTAACTTTGATTTCTCCCCACAGATGCTGCCAGATCTGCTGTACTTTTCTCGCAATTTCTGTTTTTGTTCAGGATTAATAATCTTGGTTATTTTTTTACTTTTGTTTCAATCGTCAATTGTCACACCCGTCAGGTCAAAATCAACTAACTCCTTGGAGATCAGGAATCAAGTATGAGACCCTCTTGGTTGCTGTGACTTAGTTTCAAATCAGACTTAGTGAATTATGAGTAAATTAATTAATTTAACCACAAGCCTACTAGTTGCTATCTTAACCATCTGCTAAAGTAGATACTTCTATATTTTTCTTACACTTCAGTTCAAGAAATTTTTTGGATTTCACAATGTGTTGGCTGATGCTGTTGTAGTCATTGTGCTGCTGAACAAAATATTGACTGTGACTGTGGGGAGGGGCCTATTTTTAGGACAGAGATAAGATTTTACTTCCCTGAGGGTAGTGTGACTGGGACTCTTTGCTACAGAAGTTGGCGAAGGCAGTATCATTGAATAGCTTGAAGGCAGAGATGGATAGATTCTTATTAGGCAAGGGAATCAAAAATTATTGGGGTTAGATGGGAATATGGGAATTCCAAACACATGAACTGCAACAGTTCAAGAATGCAGCTTACCATGAGTTACTCATGGGCAAGAAGGGATGGGCACTAAATGCTGGACCAGCCAGTGATGTCCAGTTCCTAGTAATGAATGAAAAAACCTGTTCCGTAAGAATAACTTTTAATCTAAGAAGTTAATGATTAACAATACTAAACCCAAGCCACTCTATACAGCAGGCAGAATGAGAGGATTAAGACTGAAGAGACAATTTTTTGATGCGCTCGACCAGATATAATGGCATTGGTGTCACCACACAGAGATGGTGGAACAATATTATAGTTGATTAACCCAGAGATTAACTTGAGCGGAGAGATGTGTATTGAGGGACAATGCTACCAACCTCACTAGTGAGAGGCCTGTGGGATTAATAAGGAGAAAGTGAGGACTGCAGGTGCTGGAGATCGGTCAAGAGTGCGGTGCTGGAAAAGCTCAGCAGGTCAGGCAGCATCCGAGGAGCAGGAGAATCGATGTTTTGAGCAAAAGCCCTTCATCAGGGATTCTCCTAGTTGATTTTAACCTTACTGTGAAGCTTCTTCCAAGGATGCCTACCTTGAACAAGTTCTCCTCCTCTCTCTACAAGGATCTCGAAGTCTCTGTCTCACTGCACCTCCCAGGTCATCTCCTCTGCCCTGAAGCTGTTCAGCCACATTCCTGATGGAGGACTGTTGTCCGAAACGGTGATTCTCCTGCTCCTCGGATGCTGCTGACCTGCTATGCTTTTCCAGCACCATACTCTCGACTGGGAGATTAGTAAGCCCCAGTATAGTCTGTTGCCCGAAACCAGCAGGAAATAATAGCATCAGCACAGGGCAGAACCACAACTTGCAATGCGACCTGAGTGAGTGAGTCACAAACAATGTGAGAAGTTGAGAATTGGCTGAGAGTGAGGTCCTCTGCTACCTAGTGAGTAAATCAAACTGAAAAGTGGCCTTAACATTGTGGCTAGATAATTCTGCACTGTATTTGGAAGTCTTTGATGAGTGTGGCTATGTCCTTATGGGAACAGTAACTGATCCAAGCACGCAAAAGCTACAATAGGTAAGGAGACAGATGTGTCAGGGCCTCTCTGCCTGCAACATACCACTGGGATGGAGCAGAGGCTAAGGAAATGAGAACTCTTGCACTGTGTCCTCTTCCAGTGCACCCCACAGCTTTGTACATAAGCCCATTCAGCCTTTTCCTGTATGGAGATGCTTGAGTCCTCTGAAGCACGACTTGAATGTCAGTATGAGCGGCACATTGGCTCTGTGGTTAGCATTGCTGCCTCACAGCGCCAGGGATCTGGGTTTGATTCCAGCCTTGGGCGACTGTCTGCGTGGAGTTTGCACATTCACCGTGCGTCTGTGCGGGTTTGCTCTGGTTTCCTCCCACAATCCAAAGATATGCAGGTTAGTTGGATTGGTCATGCTAAATTGCTCATTGTATCCAGGGAAGTGTAGGTTAGGTGGATTAACCATGGGAAATGTGGATTATGGGAATAGGGTAGATCAGGTTGGGAAGCTCTTCAGAGGGTGAGTGCAGATCCTATGGGCCAAATGGCCTCTTTCTTAACTGTAGGGATTCCATGTGTGCTGATAAGCTGGAAAGGGAACCATTCTGTCACCCTGCAACCTACTCATGTCCGGTGATCAGTCGATCCCAACTTTGCACTAGTCTCCCAGGTAAGTGCAATTGCAGGATATAAGGTGTTTGCTCCAGATCAAGTGGGTTCTCAGTGGCTATTCCTCTCTCCTCCTCCTCCTTCCCTGGACTGCTCTGGTCAGGCAAGCAGGGAGTCAAAAAGGGGGAGGTTAGGGTGAGAAATCAGGGGTTAAACTAAGAATCCAGTGATGTTCAAGACACCATCTGCAGCTTGCTGACCATGTGTGAGAATAAAGTGAAAAGAGGCATGAGGTAGTAATGTCCTTTCACCTTCAAGGCATCAATATTATGGACAGACAAAAAAAACCCAGAAACCACAGTTCAATAGGACCAGTTCAGAGCATGACATGTTCTACTTCTGGTTGCCTTGTTATAGGAAGGATATTATTAATCTGGAGAAGGTTCAGAAAAAAATAACCAGGATGTTGCTGGGAATGGAGGGTTTGTTGTTATAAGGAGAGGCTGGATAGGCTGGGACGTTTGTCACTGGAGCATAGGAGATAAGGGGTGACCGTATCTCAAGGTTTATCATGAGGAGCATAGATAAGATGAATCACAGGTGTTTTTTTTTTCCCTAAGGTGAGGATTTCAAGACTAGGGGACAGATTTTTAAGGTAAGAGGAAAAAGATTTTAGAAGGAGATAAGGAGTGACTTTCTTTACACAGGGAGCGGTTCGTGTGTGGAATAAACTGCATAAGGAAATGATGGATGTGGAATCATTAACAACATTTAAAAGACATTTGGATAAGTTCATGAATAGGAAAGGTTTGAAGGGATACAGACCAAGTGGGGGCAGATGGGATATGTTTAGTTTAGGATTATGGTCTGTATGGACTGGATGGACAAAGGGTCTGTTTCTGTGCTTTATGAGTTTATGACTCTATGACATCAATGAATTGCTTTCTTTTGGTTCTTTTCAATTCTTTCTGACTTTTCGCTGATGACACAAAGTTGTGTGTACAATAATTCTCAGTCTCTCATTCATTGGTTTGAGAATTCACTCTATCAGTGCTTCTGAAGATGGTTTTTAACTTCTTTCTTTAAAGGAGGATTTTCAGAAAGAACAGCTCACAATGGACAGGTGAGAGAGAATAACCAGCTTCTTGAAATGTTCTTTTACTTCTCTACACAGAAGAGAGAGAAAAAAAGATGAATGTTTTCCGTTGCTGGTTAATAGTTCTACTGCATTGTCTAAACACAAGGCTGTAGCCACTAGCACAGAACCAATCAAGTGTTTGTTTCTACATTGAACTCTCCACCAACACTGGTTTCAATTGAAAAGCCAGTCTCTGGGTGTAATTTCCATAAACGCACAGACAGTGCCATTCTGTCTGAATGCTATCTCTCACTTTGATCAACTGAGGCAACATTGCAGATACAATTCACAATGTGCTCCAGTAACTTGTTTTGAAAACTGCCAACATCTTATTTCATAGTTTTTTTGGTTTAAAGAGGTATATTTTCTTTTTTTAATTTCATACTCCAAACATCATTAAAAGTGGGAGCTACACCTTCTACTGTGTATTATTTTGTCTCACATCCTGAGGGCAGAGTGTCAGTGATTATATTGCCCTGTGTTTGCTTTATATACCTGCCAGAGCAGAATAGCTGGAAATTTTGGGGAGAGTATTAAAACTGAAGTTGGTAAGGCGATATGAGTCTGACAACACGGGCAGGGTAGTGGAATATCTGCATGTTGGGCATGAGGACAGAGTATCAACGACTGCTGTGTTAAATATCTGTGCAGAGGTTGGCATCCTGTCACCAAGTCACCCTTTATTTACACATGCACAGTCCCTGACTCATATAGAGTCAGGCACTAGCGAGTCATTATAGCTGACACTAAACCTTTCCATGTCAGCCAGGGCTCCCTGATTGGGATCCCCAAACAGGAAACTCATATTCTATGAGGTCCACTTGGCTGACTTCATTACAATATATCACAATTTCTTCATTGTTGCTGGATCAAAGTCCTAGAATTCCCTCCCTTACGTCACTATGGGTCAACCCACAGCAGATGGACTGCAGCAGTTCAAGGAGGCAGCTCACCTTCTCAAGGGCAGCTAGGGACAGGCAATAAATGCTGGCTAGCTAGCATTGCCCACATCCCACAAATGAATGTTTAAAACAATCACAACTGGAAATGCAGTGCACTGAGTACAGCGAGTGTTTGGTAGCATGGTGCGTAAGAGATCTCATGTGAATATCAACTGAACTTGAAGACCCTGTGATGTATGTAAACCTCCTCATACACTCCTAGCAGGTGGTCAGGCAGACTCCTGAAATTGACCTTCCTGGACACTTCCTGCAGGCAGTCAGGAGCAGCGTGGCTCTTTCACATGACCACTTCCAGTGCTGCATCTACCAGTCTGGATCCCTTTGTGTTCCCTGCTGCTTTGTTTGCATGGACTTCCATTGCAACAACCTTTTATCAGTTTTCCTTTTGGAGGCAATCTCTCTTTCAGACAGAGTTCACTGTAGCACAAGGTCAGTAAACATTATGCTGGAACTTCCTGGTGTGTGCAGAGCATGCTGACATCACAATGGAGTGGAGCTCAGATGAAGAAGCACCACAATCACTGAGAAGAGAAAAGAGGGGCCCATGAAATTGGCACTTGCCTCATGTATTTAAATAGACATGATCTTGTCACAAATCATGGATTCCACCACAGAAAATAAAACAAACACATTTCCAGCTTAAAACAGGCCTTTAAGCTATGAATCAGGTTGACATTAATAAATAAACAGTGAAAAGTCAACCAGTGATGTCTTGAATAAGGAGTCTTACTGGGAAGTGACTAAGAAGTTGGACATCTTCTGTATACCGTAGCAATCAATCAATGGATGGCCTTGTGTTTGACAGGCTGGCAGAATTGGGCATCACGGTGGCTCAGTGGTTAGCACTGCTGCCTCACAGCACCAGGATCCCAGGTTCAATTCCAGCCTTGGGTGGAGTTTACACATTCTCCCTGTATATGCGTGGGCTTCCTCTGGGTGCTCCGGTTTCCTCCCACAATCCAAAGATATGCAGGTCAGGTGAATTGGCCATGCTAAATTGTCCATAGTGTTAGGTGCATCAGTCAGAGGGAAATGGGTCTGGGTGGGTTACTCTTCGGAGGGTTGGTGTGGACTTGTTGGGCCGAAGGGCCTGTTTCCACACTGTAGGGAATCTAATCTAAATTCCATTTCTGATCAAATTAGAACTAGATTTAGATTTAGAACTAGAACTAGGCTTTATTGTCATGTGTACTCAAGTACAGGGACATGGGAATACAGTGAAAAGTTTACAATGTCGCCATTTATGGAGCCATCATAGGTACAAGGTACCTTGATCCAAAATCTTAGGTAAAAAGTAGAAAAATAAAGAAATCAGTTAAAAGTTTAATATTGCAGTTCTTCTCAGTATAAAGTAATAAATAAGAAATAGAGTTATAAGTTCCAAATTACATCAGCAATAGGCTTCAAACGCACTTGGGCCACATTATCAGTAGCATTATTCTGTACCTCGCTGCACTGACAATGAGACCATTTCATGGACTACAATTTGACCTCTAAAGCCAAGGGTTTTTTCTTTTCCTCTGGGTCGAATTCTTAAGCTCTTTTAATCTACAACAGTATCCTTTTAAGCTGCAGTATGACTCCAATCTCTGCTTAGCTTATTTCCTTTCTAGAACATAAACCTTGGGTCATTAGTGTACCCATCCTTCTGTGGGCTGGTTTTGAACAACATCATCTATATATCAGTGTTAGGCACCATATATATCTGCATAAAATTGCCTGCCAGTTTTATTCCTTGACTTTGCAATTATTGTGAACTAGCGTTAAAAAAAAAGTTGCCGATTTCTCCTCAAACTGTGTAGTCATGAAGCAAGATGGCACAATTGTTTTAAACAAGTTAAAGGCATATACATGAGGGGTTAAAGAATAGGTGGATATGCTGTCATGTTAAAATAATAGGGTGGAAGTAGGATTTATATGGAACAGTCACCATGGTCCTGTGTCTGTGCTGAGAATTCTATGGCAATCCCTATTTTAAAAATAGTACCTGTATTAAAATAGTACCCGCTCTGCCTCCCTTGAGCCCCGCCCCTCCAATCGCCACCAGGGCAGAACCCCACTGGTCCTCACCTACCACCCTACCAACCTCCATATACATCGTATCATCCGTCGTCATTTCCGCCACCTCCAAATGGACCCCACCACCAGGGATATATTTCCCTCCCCTCCCATATCAGCATTCCGAAAAGACCACTCCCTCCATGACTCCCTCGTCAGGTCCACACCCCCCACCAACCCAACTTCCACTCCCGGCACCTTCCCCTGCAACCGCAAGAAATGCAAAACTTGCGCCCACACCTTCCCCCTTATTTCCCTCCAAGGCCCCAAGGGATCCTTCCATATCCACCACAAATTCACCTGCACCTCCACACACATCATTTACTGCATCCGCTGCACC
>NC_057740.1:13163122-13225967 GCF_004010195.1 Chiloscyllium plagiosum
CCCCACTCCGGCTTATCACCCTCACCTTAACCTCCTTCCACCTATCGTATTTCCAACGCCCCTCCCCAAAGTCCCTCCTCCCTACCTTTTATCTTAACCTGCTTGGCACACTTTCCTCATTCCTGAAGAAGGGCTCATGCCCGAAATGTCGATTCTCCTGTTCCTTGGATGCTGCCTGACCTGCTGCGCTTTTCCAGCAACACATTTTCAGCTCTGATCTCCAGCATCTGCAGTCCTCACTTTCTCCTGTATTAAAATAGACTTATAATGGAAAGTATGGAGATGGATGACAAATATTGTAAATTAATTGAAAATTACAGTATTCCTCCATATACCATGGTCATTTTAGTTTAAATAATGTAAATTCTCCCCTTAGTGACTATGACTAATGCATTGCATGGAGTGATCTTGTCCACAATGACCTCATCTGGGGCTCAGAACTTTGATTTTAGACTCTGGGGTAAGAAGGAAAAAATAATGAAATTCCTGTTGCTATTTGCAGCTGTATCAGACATTGGTTCGGCCACTTTTGGAATATTGTGTGCAGTTCGGGTCTCCCTCATGTAGGAAGGCTGTTGTGAAACTTGAAAGGGTTCAGAAAAGATTTAGAAGGATGTTACCAGAGTTGGAAGGTTTGAGCTATAGGGAGAGGCTGAATAGATTAGATTCCCTACAGTATGGAAACAGGCCCTTCAGCCCAACAAGTCTGCACCGACCCTCTGAAGAGTAACCCACCCAGACCCATACCCCATATTTACCCCTGACTAATGCACCTAACACTATGGGCAATTTAGCATGGCCAATTCACCTGATCTGCATTTTTCTGGATTGTGGGAGGAAACCAGAGCACCCTGAGGAAACCCACAGAGACACAGGGAGAATGTGCAAACTCCACACAGACAGTCGCCCAAGGTGGGAATCAAACCCATGTCCCTGGTGCTGTGAAGCAGCAGTGCTAACCATTGAGCCATCGTGCTGCCCCATAGGCTGGAGTTGTTTTCCCTGGAGCATCGGAGGCTGAGGGATGACCTTATAAAGGTTAATAAAATCATGAGGGTCCTGAATAGGGTAAATAGACAAGGTCTTTTCCACAGGCTGGGGGAGTATAGAACTATAGGGCATAAGTTTAGGGTGAGAGGGGAAAGATATAAAAGGGACCTAAGGGGCAACTTTTTCTCACAGAGGGTGGTGCATGTATGGAATGAACTGCTCCATGAAGTGGTGGAGGCTGATACAATGACAACATTTAAAAGGCAACTGGATGGGTATATGAAATAGGAAGAGTTTAGAGGGATATGGGCCAAGTGTGGAAAATGGAACTAGATTAAGTTAGGATATCTGATTAGCATGAACGAGTTGGACCAAAGGGGTCTGTTTCCATACTGTACACTCTATGACTATCACGTGTTTATTTTTGAAAAGTCCACATGTGTAGAACTGCATTAAGATGGGCTGTGGTGCCCTTTTTTGTCAAACAGTCCATCAACAATTACTGGGGCAGGTTTTGAGGCATCCTACCTGGTGCAAACAGGATAATGTCATTCCTGAAATAAAGAAGAGTGAAAAATCACTCCATTCCCTCTGATGGTGTGGCTTACTGCTGAATTCCCTGGACCCTAGCGATGAGGGGTCAGACAGCACACCTGAGTCAGACCACAAGGCTCTGTGAAGGTGCAAATCAGGGTTCCAAAACACACATGTGAGCTGGATATAGGTCTGGCTGAGAATAAAATGGAAAGTTATGGAGCCATCCAATATTCCAAAGCAGACAATGGATCTTGTGCTGTTGGTATGAATAGGGAAAAACCGTGTGACAGGGAGTAAGTCAGTGTTCGCTGGTGGATGCACAGAGATTTTTTTAGAAATATTGTGGAGCTTTGTTTTATAATTGTTAAGAACTGGAAGTATTTATGCAAAGCCATGATTAAGTACATGCAGGAGAGGCCATGACTGGGAAAATTATATATATGGTTGGCGTACGAGTACAATTGAAATAGTACTATGAAATGGCTATTTCCTTTCTATTTTTTTCCCTCATATTTATAAAAATGTTGTGTGGAGCCACTGTAGTATAATTAAAATAGAGAAGACAGTGAGGTAATGATGTATGCCATGACATTGCACTGACTACAGCAGTCAAAACCAAAGGACGTGAGGAAAGGAGGGAATAGTTTCTATCAGTGAGAGATGTACTTACTTATATCCAATGGATCAGGATGAAAGAGGTTTCAAAAAGCTTCCAGAGCCAGGCAGTAGTCAGTCACAGGGAAGGTGAAACTATTACATACTACTGAGAAGGGAGAGTGCTGGCCATCTCTCCAAACTAGAGAACATAGGAGCCCAAGCCACA
This sequence comes from Chiloscyllium plagiosum, assembly GCF_004010195.1. NCBI lineage: Eukaryota > Metazoa > Chordata > Chondrichthyes > Orectolobiformes > Hemiscylliidae > Chiloscyllium > Chiloscyllium plagiosum. The sequence goes on from NC_057740.1 coordinate 13,165,473, forward strand.
AGGTTTGTGGCAACCCAAACAAACCCACATCCTGGACAATGCTGCCAAATGTACCAATCAGCCTTTTGTGTTGTGAAAGGGTCTGTAAGGATTAATACTGAATTGACTAGAATATCCACTCAAGTGATGGCACAAGCATTTGGTGGGAATGTAAAGTAGGATCTCATGGGAGACAGACCTAAGGCCACATCCTTACAACAGTGTTTGTAGTATGGTACAGCCAATTCTTATAACCTGCAAATAGAGGCAGAGATGCAATAAACTACATCTCATTAACTCCAGTAATCTTCCTGTTGGACCCATGCATGCGTGGACCACATAAGCCTATGATGAAACCAAACACCTAGATAGTACAGATTCCAAGAGACACTACATGGTGATCAGCATGGGATCTGAGATTTAACTTTAGCTATACCCATCCCAACAAGTCAAATATGGTACTAAACCAGAAGGCGTAAAGGAAAACAAATATTGCAGAGGCAGCAAACCAAAAACAAAATCATTGTAGAAGCACGAAACACTGAGGAATAATTTAAAAAGTGATACAGAAAGCACTTCTGACATAAAAAGGGATGGACTGGAACAGCAGAAATCTGCAGCTCCAAGATACAGCTGCAACACGATCGACTGAAATGGTCTCAAGTCCAAGATCAGCTGGTGAGTGAACAAACATCAGAGATAGAATGAGTTAAGGTTAAACATCCCTGGTACAAAGGAGAATCTTTAAATGGTGCAGAAATTTAGGTAGAAAGGGCAAGACTTTTAAAAAAACTCAGTTGCAGCTCAGCTTGGATGTTTCTGTTATAGTGCACAGATACTATGGAGGAGTACAGAGCGAGGAAAATCCACAGACCCAGTCCTTCGAAGCTGAGAACCAATGATAATTTTTTTAAAAGTGAGTGATTTGGGCATAGCATAGATTTTATTTTTTGGGACACTCTATTCCAGCTACAAGACAGAACTGCCCCATTTCAGTTGTTAAAAATATGCAATCTTCCACTAAGCTGGGAGATATTAAAAACCTTTAAAGATAAAATATCTCATTACATTAGGAATCTATTGCTGAAAATAGTATTGTCAGCAAGGTTTAATTTCAGAGACATACCAAATAAAAACCAAATTGGTCATTTTGGAAAATAAAACAATTATTAATCTGTAAAATAGCTTTTAAACTGGATACTGCCAGAAGCTGAACAAATAATTATAATCCTTTTACACAATTGAGAGTATATCAGATTATGTTATTGCTCATTCAGGGTTAACCAAAGGTTTAAATACATTTGGAGAAGCACTGAAACCTTTGGCAATTATGTCAATGTCAGAATTAAATACGTTCTTAAATGAGCAAGATCTAATATGAGATTATAGCATCTTAATAGAAACATCCAGAGGAATCCTTAAATGACTTCACGAATGATTTTAATGGACTAGTGAAAGCATGCGACTAAGGAGGCTTAAATTCAGAATTATTACTGGCATTAGTGTTGACTCATTGTCAGATTTCTTACAGTCCAAAGAAGACCTGATTCTTGAGAAGACCATTCAGATGGTGAGTGAAGAGGATTGAAACTAACACAATTAGTTCTCCTAAGGAGAAGGTGAAAGTTGGCACAGGAGATCTTTGGAATCCATTTAATTTATATGTTACAGGACCACAAAATACAAATGTGATAAGTCACTGCAGTGGGGAGGGCCAACACCGGACACTAAAAGTCTTCAGAATAATGTGGAACAAAACAACTCTCTCAGTTTCATACAGCGCTGAGATTTTAAAACAAATGCTTTTATTGTAAGACAATAGGCCACGTCGAGAAGTGTGCTGAAGCATAACATAGCCATAGAAGAACCAAAGACCAAAGAAGATCCATACAAACAGATAAATGAGGTTGGTCAATCTCCCATCAAAGACAAGTTAAGACTTTCTGAGGTGTAACCAGTGACCCAGATTAGATATTTTGTTTAAGTGACACTTATGTCAACAGGTATTGCATAAATTTTAAGTTAGTCACAGAGGCAAATATCATAATTTATCTGCAAGTGAACCTTGGTTCACAAAACTCCGCTGACTACTAACATAAATTCAAATAGATAGTCTATTAGTGATAAACTAGAAGCAACTGTCTAGCACACAGAACACCTGAACCCTACTGAAAAAATCTTTCTGTATTTAACATCCAGGAATTAACATCTGAGTCGAAGCTCACATATTAACTTCAGTCTCAACCGAAAGGTGGAAGAGGTTAAGCAACACAAGCTAAAGATCCACTCAAAAGGATTATCCCAACTTGTTCAAAGGGTAAAGAAGATTAAAAACTGAACTTAGCATTACAGGGAAGAAAAATGCAAAAACACATATGCCTTTATACATCAGGCAAATACCCAATGATTGGACGATGTGGGGGCTTCATCAAGGCCCAATAACTGGGGCCCACAACTCTAGCAAACTCTGGAGGTAGGTGTGGCTGGATCTACAATAGGGCTGCTATGCTCGGTTCAGGAGTGGGGCCAATGTTCTTGTATCTGGGGCGAGGGTGCCCAGGCTAGGAGTAGCACTGATGCCAGTGATGTTTTTCTCTGGCCCTAAAAGTACCACATCCCTTAAGAAGAAAGACAAGTTGCAGAAAAGATTATAATAGTTCCCTGAGAGGCAAAACCAATAGAAATTATAATGCATAAATTGCTGGAGAAACTCAGCAGGTCTGGCAGCATCTGTGGAGAAAGAAACAGAGTTAACATGACCCTTCTTTGAAATTAGATAGTAACTAGGAAAATGTAGCATTTATGCTGAAGTCAGGGGTGGGACGAGGGGGGAAGGTGGAAGAAAGTAAGCCAGTAGGTGGAGATGAAACCCAGAGAGAGAATAGGACAGTTATGCAGACAAAGGGATGGATAATGGTGAGCCAGGGAGAAAGAAAAGCTGATAATGAGGACCATTCTTGGGTGAAAATGGGTTAGCTGTTCTGAAATCATCCTATACGATAACAAAGCCTGGGGTGAGAGAGGTAGGTAAAAGACATAGAAGAAAGTGTTTAGGTTCTAAAATTATTGAACCAGATATCAGTCCTAAAGGCTGCAGGGTCCCAAGCGGAAAATGTGATGCATTCTTTCAACTTGTGTTGAGCTTCACTGGAGCACTGCAGCTGTCCCAAGACACAAATGTAGACCAGGGCAAACCGTGGTGTGTGTTGAAGTGGCAAGTGCCTAGTTACTGTACCAAGGCTGAATGGTGCTTTTCACATTTGTATTGATCTTACACAACTCAGCAAGGCAGTGACAAGAGAAATTTCACCTGGACACAATTAGCAGATTTCAGCTGGTACCATTTGATGACCAATCAAAATTATTCACCACATTTACAACTCCTTCCGAAAGATTTCACTTGAACAGGTTACTGTGTGGAATCATATCTGTACCAGAGAGTTTCCACCAAACTATATCAAGCATTTTGCAAAGTAAAGGGCACTTGAGAATCACAAGTGAAATCTAGAGCTCAGTCAACTGTGTGGTGGCTTAGGATCTCCAGCAGCATTAAGATATGTATTGTCAACAGTCAGATTGGTTCTATGCAAACACAGTGGCTCAGTGTTTAGTACTGCTGCCTTTCAGTGCTAGGGACCTGAGATCAATTCCTGCCTTGGGTGATTGTGTAGAGTTTGCACTTTCTCTCTGTGTCTGTGTGGGTTTCTGCCTGGTGTTGCAGTTTCAACCCCCAGCACAACAAAGATGTGCAGGTGGATTGGCCATGGGAAATGCAGGGATGGGGTAGAACTGGAAGGATCAGTGTGACTTGATGGGCCAAATGGCCTCTTTCTGCACTGTAGGATTTCCATGCGTGAGCCAGAACAAAGAGAACTGTTAATATATATCAAACTCTCAACAAAACCTTGGTGAATGTATGGAGATATATTTGTTAGTGTTCAATGGCTGATCACCATAGGTTATTTCGCCATGTGAATTGAGGTCAGGGAATTACATGTGATGACTACAGAAGCAGCAGATATTTCCGATACCCATTGTCCCTAATCTGGTCATTTCAGACAATGGGTTACAATTCCCGAATGGGTGTTTCAGCCCATTCTGGATTTGAACTTATCACAAGCTCCCCACAGTCCCCACAACCCCCACCACCGCCCACACACACACACACAAACCCACATGCACACATACACATATACGTTTGGGGTGAATTTGTACTTGCAGAGTTATATTGTACTTTGCTCAAAAACTGCATGAATCTTTGTAAGATTCTGTTAATTCATTTTTTAGATTAAAATCAATCGAAACATTATGGCACAGACAGCAGCACACAGTGGGGCTAACACCTTCAATACATTATCTGGGCTGACATGGGGTAGCCATGGGCACCCACTTGGGCCCCAGCTATGTCTGTCTCTTTGTCGGCTATGTAGAACAGTACATCTTCCGTAGTTACACCATTACCACTTCCCACCTCTTTCTCGCTACATTGTTTACTGCATCGGCACCACCTCGTGCTCCTGCAAGGAGGTTGAGCAGTTCATCAACTTCACCAACACATTCCACCCGAACTCAAATTCACCTGGACCATCTCTGACACCTGCCTACCCCAATGACGACCGACTTAACACCGACATTTTTTACAAACCCACAACTCCCACAGCTACCTGGATTACACCTCTTCTCACACTACCTCCTGGAAAAATGTTCTCTCATATTCCCAATTCCTCCACCTCTACTGTATCTGCTCCCAGAAGGATCAGTTCCACTAGAGAACACACCAGATGGCCTGGCCTCCTTGTTAAAAGACCTTAATTTCCCTTCCCACATGGCTGAAGATACCCTCCAACACATCTCGTCTACATCCCGCATCTCCGCCCTCCAACCACACCCCTCCAACCGCAACAAGGACGGAACCCCCTGGTCCTCACATTCCACCGTACCAACCTCCGCATAAACCGCATCATCCACTAACATTTCCACTCCCTCCAAACGGACCCCAGCACCAGGGATATATTTCCCTCCCCACCCCTTTCCGCTTTCCGCAAAGACAATTCCCTCCGTGAGTATCTAGTCAGGTCTATGACCCCAACAATCCACCCTCCCCTCCTGGCACCTTCCCCTGCCACCGCAGGAATTGCAAAACCTGCGCCCACACCTACCCCCTCACCTCCATCCAAGGCCCTAAAAGAGCCTTCCATATCCATCCAAATTTCACCTGCATATCCACCAATGTCATTTATTGTATCCGTTGCTCCCAATGCGGTTTCCTCTACTAGGGAACATCTCCGGGACACTTGCACTAGTCAACCCCACCGCCCTGTGGCCCAACATTTCAACTCTCCCCCCCACCGTGCTGAGGACATGCAGGTCCTGGGCCTCCTCCACCACCGCCACCTCACCACCTGATGCGTGGAGGAAGAATGCCACGGAACACTTCAACCCCAGGGCATCAATGTGAACTTCACTAGTTTCCTCATTTCCCCTCCCCCTACCTTACCCCAGTTCCAACCTGCCAGCTCAACACCATCCTCCTGACCTGTCCTACCTGCCAATCTTCCTTCTCAACTATCCTCTCCGACCTATCACTTTCATCCCCACCTCCATCCCCCTATTGTACTCTCGTCTACCTTCTCCCCAGCCCCACCCCACTCCCATTTATCTCTCCACCCCAGAAGCTTCTTGCCTCATTCCTGATGAAGGGCTTTTGCCCAAAACATTGATTTTCTTGCTCCTCAGATGCTGCCTGACCTGCTGTGCTTTTCCAGCACCATTCTAATCTAGACACCAATTCTTAAAGTTTACTTGAGAATATAATTTTTTTTTGAAGTTTTGCGATTTACATATGAAAGAAGTGAAACTAGCATGGTCATTCTAACAGATGAGAGACGTAACAAACAATCAAGGTATTTTTCAATGTATTATTAGTTACATCACAGCTGCTATTAATTCTGCGTCTTACAATTGTGTCCTCCACAACCACCTGATGAAGGAGTGGCGCTCTGAAAGCTAGTGCTTCCAATTAAACCTGTTGGACTATAACCTGGTGTTGTGTGATTTTTAACTTTGTACATCCCAGTCCAACACCGGCACCTCCAAATCAGTCACATGTGGAATTCCGATTTCTCCTCAGCACCTTGAACCACAGGTCTGCTCCATTCCTGGGAGAGTGGAAGGGTAAAGTAGGATTTGGTAGGAGACCATGAAGGCTATGACTTGCCAAGGGTCTGTGTAATAAAACAGAGTCTATTCTTCTAACAGAGATGCAAGAAACTCTCATTACACCAGACGGCGGCTACACAGCACACCACTTCAGTCCTTAAAGGTACGGATGACCACACATGCTACACTTCACACAACAAAATGTCACTGAGCAGCGAGGGGGAGCTGGAATTGAAACAAATTTGTCCCCTGCATCCTCAGCACCTGTCAAATGTTAATTACCCATTGTTGTCCATGAGAGTAATTAAATTGTCCTGCAGACAATAAGTCAATCCTGAGTCTGTGCCCCACAATTACACAATACAATGCTTTATTCCACAGGCCTGTGCTGGGGACTCTCAATTGGTTAATTTAACGCAAATCGAAGTAGTGTAAACAAAGGACGGTGCACAGCATGATTTGACAAGTTGTTCTGTGCAAATGTTTGTTAATTTATTCCTAAAGACTTGTGGAAAATTGAAATAAAATGAGAGAGCAAAGCATAGTTTATGAAAGAAATACTGTGAACTTTCTCTGTTCTCAATAATTGATAGATGTAGTGAGTTGAAATAGCACTGCAATCATCACAGAGCAGAGGGGTAGAACAAGTGGGAGGCTACTTAAGTTAAATCTGACAAGATTTAGCCGGTGTTGTTTTTAATCATATGTATTTGGAAAGTGGGAATACATTTATGAAATGATTTGAATTGAATTTGGAATATTGCATCTCTTCATCTTTGGCTTGATGCTAGTTTGACAGTGACATAAATGTGTGATTGAAATTTCCAATTATTTCTAAGAGTTAAAAGTGCAGTTCAATCCAGCCTGGGTAGTATTGACAGTACGTATAACGTTCTAACTTTCTGGAACTATTTTCTGTCCCTTCTATCATGGATATGGTATAAATTACCGAATTAATTTTTTCTACAATGTTTCTCTGATTGCTATATTTTCCAGCATCACTAAAAAGGTTGTCCTTTGTGACACCAGAAAGTCAAGAAACTATCCTAGGATCAATTAACATTTTGCCTTCTCTAAACATTTCAAACATTTTTTCAAAATAAAGTGCCTGTAACTGTTTGAATGTTGAATTGTGGACATATGATCTTTGTAATTCAATATTTATTACTTTAGTTGTCATTTATTTTTTCCTGCAAAAGATAATATGCTTTGACGTTCCTTCCATTTTTAAATGTGATTTCTCCATCTTTGTCTTTTTTCCTAATAACCAAAATTGCATGACAAAACATGACATTCAAACAACCCTGTCTTACTAGTACAATGTCCACTTAATTCCTGTCTTCACACTGTTACATTACTGGACCACTGAATTTTAATTATCGTCATTAACTGACACCTTTCATGGGCTAAGATGGTTTTTGAAAAGGAAGAAATATGGACTGAAATGGCTGCAGTGGCAACTTGAGAACACAGATTGAGGCAAGCACTGTGAGACTCAAGTAGAAGAGGTAATTTTGATGAAACTATTATTTTGTCCAAATATATTGAAACTGGCAACTGAGTTACCATCAAGAAATTGTATCTCCTGTTTTAATTTGCATGTGTTTGATAATTTTATATAGTGGGAGACGAATGGGCTCACCTGCCATTAATCTAGCTTTGAAACACTATGGAGCTAGACTCTAGAATACAGACAGAACTATGTTTCAGTAGTTGCTTTTGAACATAAGTGGAGAGAAGAAAAAATAAATTTCTGACAAGAGCTGGAATTCTCTTTCCCTCCCTGCCAGTTTTTCTCATCCTGTTAGAAAATAGTGCTCCTTAAAAAAAGCTGCTTTTTTTGAGCTGCAGTGAAATGAGAAAGAATATGGATTCAGAGTAGCAAGGATTGAAAGACTCTCCTCTTTTTCTCACTGCTCAGGCACATAGATGATAGTAAAATGAAGGGTATGTAGGTTAGTTTGATCCTAAAGTAGGGTAAAATGTCAGCATAACATTGAGGGCCGAAGGCCCTGTACTGCGCTGTACTGTTCTATATTCTATGTTCTACCTAAGGAGACAGTGAAAAAACAAACTGTGAGGAAATGATTCATTGGAAACTCGAATATATCACAAACCTCAACACTTTTAACTACCTGTCAACAATTAAACACTGATACCAGGTTAAGAAAGAATCAAAGATGTCAACACTCTAAGGATAGGTTTGGTTTTCCTTGCCTGCATTAGACACTCTTTCCTTTGTTAAATGTATTACCTATTTGTGTGTGTTTGATGATGCCTTATTATTTTCACAGGGTTAGCAGCTAACAAAATTCCTCTTTGTTTCACTCAAGAAAACATCAGTAAATGATGTCTTCATTTTCATCTAGTTAACTAGAGCTTTCATGAAGAGTGCCAATTGCAAGTTATAAAGAAATAAAAATATTACTAAGACTAATGAAGATGGGAGCTAAAAAGAGGGAAGCTGTTGCCCCCTCCTTAACTGATCAAAGAAAATAATCCCATTTTCTTTCCCCACCATTCTTATTTGTCCGGAAACACATCCAAAACTTGATTGCCACTCCTATATCAGCCTGCCAGTACTATCCTCCCAATCCTTGGCAAAACAAACAATTGGTCACCCAATAGGGAATCTTCAGTCCACAATCTCTCAATGACAACCTGCCTGTCTTTCTTTTTTTATGGTAATTTCTCTGAACTCTTTGTTCCTCCTCAACTCTAACATGCCCCCATCCTGCAGTACTGTCCTTCCATTCTCACTCTATTGACATCGCAACTCAGCAAACCATGTTCTCCTTTAATATGCCAAGATCTCAAGCCTCAGAATACAACAGGTTCTTGATCAGATGGACTGAGGAATGGTGGATGGTGTTTAATTTAGACAAATGAGAGGTGCTACACTTTGGTAGGACAAATCAGGGCAGGACTTGTACGCTTCATGGAAAGATCTTGGGGAGTGTTGTTGAACAGAGACCTTGGAGTGCAGGTTCATAGTTCCTTGAAAGTCGAGTCGCAGGTAGATAGGATAGTGAAGAAGGCATTTGGTACGCTTGCCTTTATTGGTCAGTGCATTTAGTATAAGAGTTGGGAGGTCATGTTGTAGGTGTATAGGACATTGATTAGGCCACTATTCGAATACTATATTTTGGTCTCCCTGCTATAGGAAAGATACGAAACTTGAAAGGGTTCAGAAAAGACACCCTTCCCCCAGCCTTCCCCTCCTATTTATCTGTCAGCCCCCTTCCCACATTCCTGATGAAGGGCTCATGCCCAAAATGTCGATTCTCCTGCTCCTTGGATGCTGCCTGACCTTTTTTCCAGTGCCACACTTTTTGACTTTATAAGGATGTTGTCAGGGTTGGAGGGTTTGAGCTGGAGGGAGAAGCTGCATAGGCTGGGGCAGTTTTCCCTGGAATGCCAGATTGTGAGGGGTGAACTTATAGAAATTTATACAATCATGAAGGGCATGGATAGGGCAAATAGCCAAGGTCTTTTTCCCAGAGTAGGGGAGTCCAAAGAAGAGGACATAGGTTTAAGGTGGGAAGGGAAATATTTAAAAGACATTTGGATGGCTACATGAATAGGACAGGTTTAAGGGAATAGGGGACAAATGGGACTAGATTAATTTAGGAGACCTGGTTAGCATGGGTGAGTTGGTCTGAAGGGTCTGTTTCCATGCTGTACATCTCTATGATTCTCTGACCCTTACAGAACATCTCCCCTCCCTCAGCCTCTCCTGGCTTATCACTACACAAGCTTTACAAATCCAACTTTGATATCACAAACACCATTTCTTGAATTGCCCTGTCTTCTTTCCTATTTGCTTGCACTCCTGCCACTTCCTGGACTGTGTGTGCACTGGTACTTTTCTGGTTATTTGATTAGCTGTATATCTGAGTAGGGATATGATAGATGATGTAAATCAAGCTATAGAGTTGAAAGTGATCTCGACTTGCAACACAACATGGGAGATAATGGATTGCCAGCCCTGTCATTGTAGAATGGAAAATCAGGTGGGATGTAAAACTTGTTGTCACCTGTTCTGTAATATTGTCAAAGGTCAATTGCACCCCCCCCCCCACCCCCCACCCCCATCACCTTGCCCCATCACCCTGTCCGTGTTTAAAATGAACCTGCTCCTTCAAACTAGAAACCAAAAAGTGTTTACCCAGTGTGGTATTGATATATACAGACCAGGAAAATGCAAGCCTTCATCTCTGATATGCAATGATGGTAGCTATGGCAGTAGAAATGGTGCAAAGGACAGTAAATGGACCAGGCATTTTTATTGGTGGCTTCTCAGTGACCCCTGGTGGACAGCCTGTATAGGGCGGATTTTGGCATTCTCCAGAATTAAATAGATTCCCATTCACTCGTATGAGGTACTGGGCTGTCGCTATTAGGGTTCCTGAACCGTTGAGTCATCTTACTGCCATCAAGACAGGAGGAACTGAGAAAGGAGGAGAGCATGTAAAAAACTAAAGGCTTTAGCCTCATAACAAAAATGCATTTGCAGATTTCACAAGGTTCATGTAATAATCTGAACACTGGAGAGGTTTATTAGTGTAGAACGATTTGTTCAGTGAAGAGTGACTATGCATATAGTATCAGAAATTTAGCTAATTGACAAACTCTGATCGATACTAAATTAATACTACACTGAATCCTAGCAACTGAGAGTTTCATGTGGAGTGCTGCTTCTCTCTGAAGCTGGCAGACCACACAGATCAACAGGTTTAGAAAAATCAATGTCTTGGATAGTTTCTTACAGACACCTGTTTTGTTAAAGTCTTTGTGATGAAGAGAAATGAAATTGATTTGCATTCACACAAGCTGTAGTAAAAGCCCACTCTCACCTCCAAGAGTCAGTGATTTCTACAGAATACGTCAAAAAGGTCAAGAACATTACTTAATGGTAGCTATCTTGAAGACTTAGTTCCTTTTCAAAATGGCTGCCGATGACTGGTTGACCATCTTATCCTGACATTTGGCCACTGTTCCTGCATCCAGAGATGCCAAATTGTGTTTCACCTTACTGCTGTGCATGCTCAGACCTTCAGTTTAGTTAGGGCATCATGATTGGCACAGGCTTGGAGGGCCAAAGGGCCTGTTCCTGTGCTGTACTTCTATTTTGTTCATTTGTTCTAAGACAGCATGCTCACGAGGAATCTCCTCTGAACATTGTCTGACCTTGGCATGTAAGTTGCTGGGCTTTGGGTTTCCAGCAATGAGATGGCCAGCTGGCATCTGGGAAGCAGGGGATCTAAATCAACAACAAAGATGGCAACAATGGTAAGTCAATCTTGGACATGCCCCGTGGAGATTGGGAGACCTAGCACAGGCCAAAGGAGGAGGGCAGGTCTTGAAAAATGACCCTCATCAACACATCCGACATTCCCATCATCTCTTCCTGCCTGACTCTGAAGTGCACCATGTACAGCCTTTCTCCACCCAACCCCATCCCTCCTGATTACTTCAAAGACTTTTTCAGATCCAACTCCATGAATGGACATTTCCCCCTGCCTGTCTCCTGCAGCATTGTCAGTGCTACCAGCATCCATCTCCATAGCTCGACTAAGTGTTGTTTACCCTTTTTCCCCCAAGAGTTGACCGTCAAGCAATGAAGTGGACAAAATGATGCTCTTCGTTACTGGGGAGAAAGTGCAAACAAACAAATGCCAAACCTCACCTCCCCAGTTTTATTAACATTCCCTGTACAAAAATGAAAATACTCTTTTGACTCACTAATCATTGACTTATTGATCCCTGGTACAATACTGACAGGATCATTTCAGTTATGATGCATAGGTGTGCCAGTTCACTATGGTGCATAGGTGTGCCAGCTCACTATGGTGCATAGGTGTACCAGCTCGCTATGGTATATGGGTGCACCAGATCACAAACGTGTATCGGTGTACCAGCTCACTATGGTGCATAGGTATGCCAGCTTACTATGGTGCATAGGTGTACCAGCTCACTATGTTGTAGGGGTGCACCAGATCACCAAAGTGTAAAGGTGTACTAGCTCCCTATAGTGTCTGGGTGCACTAGCTCACTATGGTGTCTAGGTGTACCAGCTCAGCATGGTCTCTGGGAATATGAACTCACTATGGTGTATATGTGTGGCAGCTCATTACGGTGCATGGGTGTGCCAGCTCACCATGCTGTCTGCATGTGCCAGCTTACTATGGTGTCTGGGTGCACCAGTCCACTAGTGTATGGGTGCACCAGCTCACTATGGTGTATGGTTGTGCCAGCTCACTACAGTGTATGGGTGCACCAACTCACTATGGTGTATAATTGTGCCAGCTTACTATGGTGTCTGGGTGTGCCAGCTCACTATGGTGTATGGATGTACCAGCTCACTATAGGCCATGGGTGTACCAGCTCACTATGGTATCTGGGTGCACCAGTTCACTATGGTGTATGGATGTACCAGCTCACTATAGGCCATGGGTGCACCAGCTCACTATGGTATCTGGGTGCACCAGTTCACTATGGTGTATGGGTGTGGCAACTCACTACGATGCACGGGTGCACCAACTCACTAGGTGTATGGGTGTGCCAGCTCACTATGGTGTATGGGTATGCCAGCTCACTATGGTGCAATTGTGTACCAGCTCACTATGGTGTATGGGTGTGCCAGCTCACTGATGGTGCAATTGTGTACCAGCTCCCTATGGTGTCTGGGTATACCAGAACACTATGGTTTATGCATATACCAGGTCACTATGGAGTATGGGTGTACCAGCTCACTGTGGCATACGAGTATGCCAGCTCACTATGGTGCAATTCTGTACAAACTCACTATGGTATGTGCATGTGCCAGCTCACTACAGTGATTAGGTGTGCCAGCTCCCTGTGGTGTAACTCTGTACCAGATCACTATGGTATGTGCATGTGCCAGCTCAGTGTGGTGTAATTGTGTACCAGCACACTACAGTGTAGTGGTGTGCCAGCTCACTACGGTGTATGAGCTGTTGCTCATGATGAAGGCAGCTGCCAGTTTACGTGTAGGAAAATGCAGGATCTGCTGCGTCTAATGTGATGGAGGGGAGTCACTTCCTGACCTAATTAGAAGAGTCTCTTGTCATCAAAAAGCTATAATTTATTGCAATTACTTAACAAATTACAATGATATGGTTGGCATTGTTACAGAGAGAGGACCTGATTATAGGTCTGACTCTTTCAAGATCCTAGGAAGTTTTGTCCATAAGACATTATGAAAGTGGGCCATATTTGTGCACACCTCAGGTCTTATTCCTTTGAAATATATATACAACTCCTGAGGTTGGCACGCTGTAAGACCAGAGTTGGCCTCAGCATCTCTACCTGAAAATGTGTTGCTGGAAAAGCGCAGCAGGTCAGGCAGCATCCAAGGAACAGGAGAATCGACGTTTCGGGCATAAGCCCTTCTTCAGGAATCATGCCCGAAACGTCGATTCTCCTGTTCCTTGGATGCTGCCAGACCTGCTGCGCTTTTCCAGCAACGCATTTTCAGCTCTGATCTCCAGCAACTGCAGCCCTCACTTTCTCCTCAGCATCTCTAGGCTCAGGAAAGAAGAAAATGCAGCTACGCTTTCCATTCTTAATTATCAACCTATTAATGAACTAACTGCAGGCATCTGTAGGAAGGGTTGTCTGTCACTGAGGACAAAAATTGATGAATGATCAATGTTGGCCTTTGTCATGCAGATTATTGCTCTGAAATGAGCACTTAGACAAAAGAGCTGTAATTCAGTATGAGGATTCAGGAGAGAAGGTTGGGAAATGAGACTGAATATTTGGAAAGTATCTCTCTCATTCCAGCACTCTGAGTGGGGTTTATGAAAGGTTAATGATATTTTATGCACTGAAAGAGCTCAGCATTTCTCTTGCACACCAACGATACTGAATGTCATTTCTCGTAACTAATTTATGCAGATTGTTGGGCAGTGCGACTGAGACAGTGCGATTCCATTACAGAATCGTTTATTACTGCGCAGTCCACGCTGGGTTCTGCTTCTGATTTCTCTCTCTTTAGGAAAAAGCATCGCTGTTCAAAAGCAAACATCAAATATTGTGACTTCTCTTCGCTGAAAGCCAGGGTGCATTTCCTTAGGGGCTCTGTGTCAGCAGAAATCTAGGCCTGCACAGAAACAGAGGTTCTGCTAGATTAACAGAAATAGAGCAGGAAGAAGGGGCAGCATGGTGGCTCAGTAGTTTGCACTGCTGCCTCACAGCACCAGGGTCCCAGGTTCGATTCCAGCCTCAAGCGACTGTCTGTGTGGAGTTTGCACATTCTCCTCGTGACTGCGTGGGTTTCCTCCGGGTGCTCCGGTTTCCTCCCGCAATCCAAAGATGCGCAGGTCAGGTGAACTGGCCATGCTAAATTGCCCATAATGTTAGGTGCATTAATCAGAGGGAAATGGGTCTGGGTGGGTTACTCTTCGGAGGGTCAGTGTGGACTTGCTGGACCGAAGGGCCTGTTTCCACACTGTAGGGAATCTAATCTGAAAAAAACCTCGTGGAAACTTGCTGCCAGATTGCAAACCCAGTTTAGACTGAGAAGCTGGAAAGTATCCTTCCTTCTGCTGTCGCCATCTGGCATCTCAATTATAGATAATCATAGGATGAGGGTTTTGCTGACAAATTAACATTCCCAATCCCATTCATGAAGCAGATGGGCTTTTACAACACTTGATACTGGTGTAATACTCACAGAGACTAGCTTCCAGGTCAGGATTTTGTTTGAATTGATTGAATTCCACCAGTGGCCATTTGAACTCATATCCCCAGAATACTGCCCAGACCACCAGTCCGGGATGTTGCCAGTAGGATCACCATCTCCACTCAGTTAAACACGGAATGCAAAACCATCCACAACTTACATATGAATTAGGAGTAGGCCAGTCTGCCCCTTGACCCTGCTGTGCTATTTGACTAGATTGTGGCTGATTGAATTGTGGCCTAAACTCTGCTTTCTCTGCCTGCTCCCTGTATCCACTGGTTCAGCCAACTTGAAACAAGTACAAACCATAGCAATATTGTGATGCAGGCACATTGTTTTGATATCAGTGACAGTAGAGATGGTGTATATGTTGTTAAAACATCAGCAAACTACAGGATACTAGAACCTGTTTTCTTTAAACTAATGCTCTCTCATCCTCTGCTGAACCTATTCAATCATTGATGGAAGGACACCTGATTTAATCCTCTAGACATTTGATTTTATTCATTCGTGGGAAGTAAGCATCACTGGCTGGTCCAGTATTTAATGTCCAAACTGAGTTTTGTTTCATTCAGAGGGTGTGGACATCACCGTCTGGCCAAAACCTCTCCCCAGGGACACTTCCATATCCGCCACAAATTCACCTGCACCTCCACACACATCATCTATTGCTGCACCCGATGTGGCCTCCTCTATATTGGGGAGACTCTCCTTCTCCTACACACTCGCACACCGTCACATTCTCTCTCCTACACAATCCCAAACCGTCAGGCTCACTCTCCTATATACTGCCACATCGTCACGCACAGTCTCCGACACATTCTCAAACCGTCACGCTTACTGTCTTACACACTCCCAAACCGTCAATCTTACTCTCCTACACAC
This sequence comes from Chiloscyllium plagiosum, assembly GCF_004010195.1. NCBI lineage: Eukaryota > Metazoa > Chordata > Chondrichthyes > Orectolobiformes > Hemiscylliidae > Chiloscyllium > Chiloscyllium plagiosum. The sequence goes on from NC_057740.1 coordinate 13,181,206, forward strand.
CCTCCACCTATCGCATTTCTAAAGCCCCTCCCCCAAGTCCCTCCTCCCTACCTTTTATCTTAGCCTGCTGGATACACTTTCCTCATTCCTAAAGAAGGGCTTATGCCCGAAACATTGATTCTCCTGTTCCTTGGATGCTGCCTGACCTGCTGCGCTTTTCCAGCAACACATTTTCAGCTCTGATGAATATTGGTCAATGATGACACAGTCTCAGCCACAGATTTCTACTGTGCACTCAGTCAGCGCAATGCCTGTTGCTGCCACTGTTGACTTTAGTACTCCTGACCTAGGGAGAGGATAAACATCTTCTCCACATCCTCACTAAAAGCGTTAACAGAAAATTATGTAGGGAATAGCCATTTTGTCCAAACAGTCCATACCGGTGATTAAGCTTCACTCAAGTCTTCCCAAACATCTTTCCTCATTTAAAGTTGCTATTGTAACCATCTAGCCCCTTCTCCATGTGGGTAGTTTAAATTTGCCTTAAATTATACCTATTCCTATACTATTCGCTTCAGCCATTCCTGATGGTAGTAAGCCAACTGGATCCTGGCTACCCAACAATGGACTCCTGGTGGCATACATGGTAAATATCTGATGCTGACTGCAAGTGGCTGATCTACTGACTCCAAGCCCCTGGACTGGTATCAGAGGCAGCCCTTAACTTACTGTACCGGAACCCCCGAGTGAAAGTTTCTTCCTAGACTTGTAAACACCATGGGAAGTTTCTTTCCTTTACGTCTTTGTTAAACGACACAGCAAATTAATGAATCTGGTATCCCTTACTGAAATGAGCAAAGCACAAAAACTACAAGACAAGGCAATGCAGTGCAAGATGCACTGTAAGCATCAATGTTGGCTTACAGTGAGTGAGTGTTATGGCAGTGAGCAAAAAGAGCCTGAAGAGCAACTTGGTCCAGTCCATGGGCTGAGTGCATATACTGAGTGTACAGAGTCCTTGCCACGTCATTGCAATGCTAGTTGCTGGTGCAGCACTGAAGTGCCGACATGGATCAGAGATGCACCTTGTGGATGCTTAGATGTTGGCACGTGTCAGATGCCAATGTCCATGGATGTGGGGTGCGTATGACCAGTGCTTATGGTGTGTGCTGTTAGTTTCCGGTCAACGCGAGATCCTTCCGAACAAACAAACAGTCAACTGAAAATTTGCTAGGTACTGCTCGGATTTCCATTTCAAATTTCCTTGACACTTAGCTTGTTTAGTGTCTTAAAGTAAGATAGGAAGCTGAATATTAATGAGATAAGTAAGGCTGACCACAAGACATTTAATAAGCAATAAGCTCCTTCAATCGGCAACTCACTGCTACCCAGTGAGAAGTTTGCCCCTTCTTTTGTCAGAAGCATTAACGTTGGGAGCATCTTGCTCTATCCTTAAGATGGGCCTTGCTAGATTTCTCATCTGCCATAAAACATACTGTCACCCATATCACTCAGACCCCTGTAAGATTCTGCACATTGTCCTAAGACAATGGCAAAGATTCTGCTCCATGCCAGTTCACTCTCTATAATCATATGACATTTTCATGATGTTATCACTTACCTTTGCATTACACATTCTGCTGATATCTCATTCCAAGTAATACTGCTCAGCATTGACCCTGCTAACCCTGTTAGTACAGTCTCACACATGAAGAATGACTTCTCAGTACAGGTAGCAGAGGAGCAGTAGATTGCAGATATTAACAAAATATATAGAAGAAATTAAAAACTTAAAGTTCACATAGTCGTTTCGTCAGGAAGTTTTAAATATGCTCTACATCAAAGAGAAAGATTGCATGCACAGCAAACTAGATAATTATTTATCAATGGCCTTAAACCTCCTCAAAGCTATTGTCACTGCACCACTGGAAGCACAGCAGAAAGCAATGCAGTGCTGTACTCCTGACAAAGCTGCACCTGAAGAACAGATAATTCTCAGCTAACATTTTTTTCACTGGTGTTGGCTGAGCAAGGAACTTGACTGAGCAAGCAGAGTCTTATATCATGAAGCAAAGGAGAATTGTTGGGGATATTTTAATTTTCAGCATGTTTTAGATATTGCAGCTTCAAAGACATTGCTGCAGTACACAGGCAGTTCAGTAAGAATACACCTGTGCAAACTAATCAAATACTGATTTAACCAAAGTCACATTTTCTGATGAAATTGAATAGGATACCTAAGGCCTGCTCCGACCATCTCTTAGAATGAGGTTTTACTCCATTTAAAATAAACCTCTTAGAACAGAGAAAAATCCAGAGTTCTGTAATTGGTCAGGACAAAGATGGTTTTATAGCTCCAAGTTAAAAGAACAGGATATAATAGTCCCGCTTACAACGAATAATTTTAGCTTTCTAGACTTGAGTATCATGTCACTCAAATAATCAAATTAGGAGGCTTTTTGTTGTTAAACTTGACATGAAACTATTGTGATGAGCTTTTGAAAGAGCAGTTGGAGTACTTTGGCAAGAGAATCCAATTTGCCAAGGCTAGATTGAATTTCTGTGTGCATCAAGTAAAGGCTTATGCATTGTATCAGCTCCTGTACAACAAACGTTCAGCACCACAGCAAGATAACCCAGCCAGACATGTTCACATTGTTGCTTATGTGTTTCTAGATGTTGTCAATCTCATTGGGGGTCATTCAACAGCAGCGTAGTATAGGGCTGGAATTGTGCCATAATGTGATATTTCTAGCTACCTTCAGAGAATGTCATGATACCCTAAATACCCTTCATATGATGAAGGGGCAGCAGTCTGAAAGCTTGTGATTTCAAATAAACCTGTTGGACCATAACCTGACTTCTGACCTGATGATATCCTAAAGCACTAGAGAGTGGTGAAAATGTATCCGAGAGGATCTTGCTAATAAATACTGAAGAGTTATTTGACCTGATATTCCAGGCAATGATGGAGAGGGTGCACCCAACACAAATTGCAATTTGAATTGTCCAATGGCCTATTTTTGGTCAACTTGTCCTGGTGTATTCTATGGATTGTAACACACCTCTGGAGCAGGGGACTTAAACCCAGTCATTCTGGCTCAAATGTAGGGTCATGATCACATGCCTGAAACACACAATGATTTATTCTAGCATTCAACACACTACAGTTGCATTATAAACCCATCACATTTTGAATCAATCTGTCCAGACATGTTACCTCATATCCCTGGAGCGGGGGAGGCGGGGGGGGGGCTTGAACCCAGGTGTACTGGTTCAAAGGCAGGAATACTACCACTGCCCCAGTCAGGATACCAAGTGGTGAGGGTAATGTCAGTGAAGCCACGTCCTTCTGTTTGCAACATGAAATTAAGGCTCACCTTCAGTTCCATGGAGTTCCAAATGGAGGTGTCATCCCTCAACACTGCACAATGTCTCTTCAACCTGACAGCATCCACCACTACTCACCTGCTCTCCCAGCAATGTTAACCACAGCCTCACCCCCAATAGTTTTCCAGCTCTCTTTGGTCACCAACGTTATTCACTGTCTCACTTCCAACAATGCTTCGGCCCTTTCCTGGCCTCCCCCTTCCCTCACCCCTGATAACGCTGAGCCACCCCTCACCTACCCCTTCTGGCTCACTCTTCCCCCAAATGGCCATTCTCCTCCCCGTGCACCTCTGACAATGCTGCCCCTCCCCACCTCAGCTGGACAGGAGCCAGGAATTCCAGGTGGTGAGTCTGGTTGGAATGGAGGTGAACATTGTCCAGGTGGCAAGGGGACAGTGTACAGGGAGAGCACACTTAGCTTATTCTTGGAGAAAATATGATTATCCACCACATTCAGGACTGCATGCCATGCTCCTGAAGACACTTTGAGGAAGAGGAATGGCCAGTGGAGAAAACACTCAGTTGCCCACATGATTCCCTATTTGAAATTAGCAATGGAATTTGCATTTCCTCCTGCACATCGTTTTCTTCTGGTGGAACAAGGTTTTGAATGTCTATTAAAGACATATCAGGTTTGAGAGTTTCTGAAGAGAATGGAAAGCCTGTCAAGAAGTTAATTAGAAAGATAAGGACAAAGTTTTTTCACATCTTCAAATATCTCTTTTTATTGATATATTGTAACATAGATGTGTTTTTAATGCACAGTTTTTCATTTGAACTCATCATCAGGACCTATCCTTTAAAGCTGAGTTAACCTTACATTGGAAAGCATTATGTAACTGTTCAAATGCATTCCAGTACTTTACCCTTTGAGAAAACACCAAAACACACGCAAAATATAGAACGTATCCTCTGGTGTAATGATTGTCCTGTTTAACTCGACTGCAGAATTTGAATATTTTCTTCAAACAAACTGCTTCTGAACGTGGAAAAAATCCACTGCCCCAGTTCCCCCTCCATTGACTGATGGGCATTTTTCTTTGAAATAGAAAAGGGTCTGTGTGTTCTGTCATCTCAAATGGAAGTTTTTATTATAATGGCTGCTTTGTTATGACTGGAACTATTGAGGTTTCAATGAGCCTATTCTACTGGAATGTGTCAATGATACAGTTTCTAGCTTGTTTAAAAAGACTAAAGGAGTATATGTTTCACGGTGGCACAGAACTGCCTCAGAACTACAGGGACCAGGGTTCAATTCCAGCCTCAGGCAACTGTCTGTGAGGAGTTTGCACATTCTCCCCATGTCTGCATGGGTTTCCTCCCACAGTTCAAAAGATGTGCAGGTCAGGTGGATAGGGCATGGTGAATGCAGGGTTATGGGGATAGAGGGTGTAGGCTTGACTAAGATGCTCCTCAGCGACTCGATGGGCTGATTGCCTTCTATCTGCAATGTAGGGATTCAATGAAATTGTATTGATAATCAGGGCTTTTTCTTTTAGATTAAATCATGTTTTCCAATGATTTAAAAATATTTCTCTTTGCTATCACCTAGCTTAAATATGGCATGGGTGAACGATGGGGCATGGAGGATCTATGGATAGCATGGAGGGGGTATGGGCTGGCATGGGATATGGGTGAGGGTGAGGATTGTTTGTGGGATGAGGGGGCCTTTAAACAATTTTAGGAGTCTGGCTGCTGTGCTGGGGAATCGAGACCGGGCCCTCTAACTGGTTCGCCACAGCATTCCCAACACTCTGCACCATAGTTTACTGATGACATTGCAAAGCTGATCCATTTGTGAAAGGACAAAAATGGCGTGAGAGTCACACAATGGTCAGGTGTATGGCTTGCAATCCCCAAAAGTGGGCACGTTGGGTTTTCTTGGTTCCAAATGAAGTTACCGCTCAGACAGGATAGGTTTTCTGAGCGGCATGTAGAGAGAGACGGAGAGAACGCAAGAACATGAAAAAAAGGAAAGTATAACAAAGGGATGTGCGAGTGAGCCCATTCAGGCCTGAACACTAGAGTGAGCCCTGCTTATGCCCCAACAATGCCATGTTCATCCTGGAATCTAGTCCTCTGTGGGAGAATGCGATAGACACAGTAGGAAATCGCAGTAAGGAAGAAGTTACACTGGTCTTGCCTCCTTTTTATGTCACCATGTTTGGAACAGATGGAACCCATGCCCCTAGTCCTTCAGGAGCTCACTCCAGATGCTTTTTTCTGGGCAGAGAGCCAGCCATGACAAGAGCTGCCACATTTTACAACACTCCAGGCCTCTTCCATCTTCTAGGATCGAATTATCCTGCCTTCCTCCATTGCATTCAAGGCCTTACAGAAGAAATTCAGAATGTGAATGTCACATCTCATACATGAAGGATGGGCATTTAGACATAGTCACAGTCACCTATCTAATCATTTACCAGAAAAATTAGGATCAAGACCACCGGAAAGTTAGAGGGAAAACAACCAGAGCATGTTTTAGCTGCAACAGGTGGACACTAAAGTTTAAAAGATTCAATCATAGATTAAGTCTGCAGGACTACTTGATTACATGACAGTATCAAGGGTCCTACAACTTGTTTGGCTGCATTAGCTTCCTTTTGGCAACAGTCAATTAATTGAACACATTGCACCATAAATACACTGGAGAGTATCATTCAGCTGCCGTATCGGAGAATGGAATTGAGTTGGGGGAGGGAATACTGAGATCGATTAACAAGTGTATCAATGCCTCTGTGATATATAATACAATAAAAGTCTATGTGTGTGTCAAATTCATTGGATGTTTAAATCAAAAAGAAAGCGTTTTAACTAATCAAGTATGCTAGTTGCTAGGCTACTGTAACCATTAGTTTCACAGCAGGATGTTCAATGTTCTCTACATTGCAAGCTCAGTCATGAAGACTCCTGAAGAATAAATAGAATTAATGAGCTGTTTACTCCAAACATTAACCCCATGGTAGGGTGCCTTGCAAACAGAAACCATTGAAGACAACAAGATTTTTCTTCTGTGATTCGCCCAAGATGTAAGTTATTGGTGGATCACCATAAAAGATATTTATATACATACATTATCTGCAAGAGCCACTGGAAATATTTCAGAAAGTAATTACAAATTGGGTTCTCTTTCTCTAGATTCATTTGACTCATTGCTTCCGGTGCTGTCTAAACAGGGTTAAAAAACAAATAAATAAGCCTAACAAGGGGAGATCAGAGGCTGGGAATTGTCTTGAGTAACGCATCTCCTGACTGCCCAGCAATTATCCACCATCCACAAGGCACAGGTCAGGAGTTTGATAGATATCCCCACTTGTCTGGATGTGCATAGCTCCAACAATGACCAAGACACTCCATATAATCCAGGACAAAGCAGTCCATGCCAGCCACCACCTTAAGCATTCCCCACCGATAAGAGTGTCAGCAGTGTCTAACCATATCCACACAGCAACCCACCAAAGCTCCTTCTAAACCCACAATGTCCACTAGCTGGAAGAACAAGCACGGAGGACACAGGAGAACACCATCAGCCGCAAACTTCTCTCCCAGCCACACATCATCCTGCCTTGGAAATATTGCCAATCCAGCTCAGTCAATAACTCTGTACTCTGGGGAACACCTGCTGAGGAAGCAGAAACCTCTGCCTTTCAAATGAATGGAGTCATTAAAGGCAGGCTCTGTGAAATCCAGTAGTTAGAGTGCTGGGTGAACAATGGTCTCCAAAGCTATTAATCCCTTCCAGATTTCCCCTGATTATTGTTGATGTCAGGGCCAGATTCCACATAAGGTTCCCAGAGTAAGAAATGTAGAAACTGAGAGTGGGAGTAGGCCATTCTGCCCTTTGAGCCCGTCCTGCATTCAAAGTGATAATGGCTGATCTTCAAAAGCATCTTCCTGCTGTATCTCCAAACCCCTTGATGCCTTTAAAATCTAAAAATGTATCAATCTTTTTCTTGAATACATGCAGTGACCTAACCTCCACAGCCTTCTGTGGTAGAAAATCCCACAGGTTGACCATCCTGAGTGAAGGAATGCTATAAATTATTCAAATTAATCAAATTATTAGGGTTTCATATGGGATATCCCAAGCCTCTGAATGAGAAGGGGGAAGCTGACTAACCTTCTTTACTCACAGTTGGTCACAGCAAAAGAATGAATTTATTATTTACAAAACACAAGAAGAAAGAATAGTGCAACATGCATACATTTGATTAGAAATGAGAACGGAGTGCAAAAAAGACAAAGTTAAAGGATATATGATTCAGTCTCTCGGTTATTCATGAAGATTAGATAATGGAGCATTAATAGTTTTACAGATGATTGAGACTTCTGGCTTTGCAAGGCGATTGAAATTATTTTATCCTGTTTGCTTCGAACTGGCTTGCTTTCTAGCTTGCTTCAAACATTTAGAGTGATAAAGTCTTTTGCCTGAAACAAAGAGGTGACTGGTGGGTTGTTCTTTAACTGTCAACTTCACAGCACATTAGCCCTCAAACCCTGACTAGTACAGACAAGTCCGCAAACTCACTAATACACTTGTTTCCACTGGGTTTTTAACCCCTGTTATTCTTGAAAGGAGAAGACAAAAAAGCTCTAGAGTGCTGCATTTTCTCCCAGCATATTCACACCCTGAAATACTCAGTATCTTTGTGGTGGATCTTTCACCTTTTATACCTATCCCTTCCTTAACACTTGGTGTGCGGGATTCCATTCTCTCTCTCTCTCTCCAGACCGCTACTGAATTTAAATCAGTAGCTTGTTTGTTTCTTTAAGAAAAAAATCTTGGAATTAAAAGTTCAAATCGTCCTCAAGTCGTCTGGAGTTATGATCCGTACTTATGGTAGTTATAACTTTAGCAGTAGTCTAGAGGGAACTATAAAGAAACAGTGCTAAAGTAGCCATGTATGCTATTCCTGAGAGTTTTTGCTAAGACCCAGCCAAATTCACTGGAGATCAGATGAACTTTATCACCATATTCCCAGAATCTGAATTAAATATAACCAGTCGAGAATTTAGAGGTCATTCTGACTTTATAAAATAATGTAAAATTCATCAGTGGGCAATAACTACAATAGAAATAAAACTGGGGTAAGATATAAAGTCTGCTGCCAATGAGCTATATCCTATTTTCCACTGTTACGCACTCAGCTAAAACAATAGAACAAAATAATTTACTAAATTAAAACTTGGTCATTATGACTGTCAGGCTGAATTCTTTACAACCAATTGCACTGCATTGTTTTGGTAATAAATCTTGTTTTGACAATTGTACCTGAAAGCAAAAAAAAAAATGGATTCACTGGGATGAAATTTGACAGAACACAGGTACTTTTTCCAAAGCTCACTGCATAGAAAGAGATTGTTTATCTGACCTAGTTCCTTCACAGGCAACTGTCGTTTAGTTGCACAAAGAACTTCTTCTGCAAAAACACAAAGTATTTTTTTAAGACATGGAAAGAGAATCACGTTTAATGAGATTTCAGAATATTTGTTCATGGGCACTACTAAAGGAAAATTCAATTTGTCAGCTATCCAGCTAGCTCAGCTATAGGCATCATAAGCTTTTACTGATTGCCTCTAATTCCATGCCCTTTGATTTTAGTTAGAACTCTTTTCTGTAAAAGCTAATTAAATGTCTCATGAAATTCCATGTCTATGACATCCATTGATTCTTCACTATCCACCACTTCAATGACTGTCACATAAACCCTGTTAAGTTTGTTCGGTATGAACTACTTTCAGAAGGAATGGTTGACCTTCCCTATGCTTCAACTTTTTCAAGTGATTACTTACCCTGTTCATGAGAAAGAACTTTGCACAACTTTCCGCAAGACCAACATTAGCTTTAATCCTTCACAACCTTTCTGTAATTATTTATTGAGGCAACTCTCTTCTCTTCATTAAAATTGCTATTCCAGAAATTGCATCTTTACCCACCACATCTGTAGCTTCCCCTATTATCATACATTCATTTAAACAGCCAGCTCTGATGATCTCATTCTTAGAGTCATATTAGAGTCAGAGATGCTTGGAAACAGATCCTTCGGTCCAACCTGTCTATGCTGACCAGATATCCCAACCCAGTCTAGTCCCACCTGCCAGCACCCGGCCCATATCCCTCCAAACCCTTCCTATCCATATACCCATCCAGATGCCTTTTAAATGTTGCAATTGTACCAGCCTCCACCACTTCCTCTGGCACTTATACAAACCTCTTCTTAGTTTGATAGAGACGTAGAACACATTGTAACTTTTTTTTTCTTTGAGGCACACTTATAATCTATAAAATAATCCCAGTGGTAATTCACCCTCCCTCCATTTTTCTTAATCCTTGGTGAATCACCATCATGATGACAGAAAGGGACACCAACAGTGGCATCAGTGCTATTCTGGTCACCCTGTTATAGGAAAGGTATTATTAAGCTGGAAATGTTCAGAAAAGATTTGCCAGGAATGGAGAAGCTGGACAGATTGGGACTGGTTTCACTTGCGTGTAGGAGATTGAGGGGTGATCTTATGAGGGGTATAGATAAAGTTGTATGGAAGGTGTCCTTTCCCTAGGATGGGGGATTTCAAGACTAGGGGGCATATTTCTAAGGTGAGAGGAGAAAGATTTTAAAAAGTCATGAGAGGCAACGTCTTTTACACAGAAGTTCATGTGTGGAATGAACTGTCAGAGGAAGTGATAGATGCAGGTAGAGTTACAACATTTAAAAAGATATTTGGATAAGTACGTGAGTAAGAAATGTTGGGAAGGATATGGGCCAAGCCCAGTCAGGAGAGACTTCTTTAGTTTGGGATTATGGTTGGCATGGACTGCTTGGACTGAAGGGTCTGTTTCCTTGCTCTTGACTCTGACTCCAGCAGTTGCTTAGCAATAACTTGCTCACTAATGCTCCATTTGGGTTCAGTCAGGGCTAATCCGATCCTGACCTCATTACAGCCTTGGTTCAAAGATAGACATAAGAGCTGAATTCCAGAGGTGAGGGTAGAGTGGCAGCCCAATGCAGTGTTTGACAGAGCACAGCATTAAGCAAAACTGGAGTCAGTGGGAGCAGGGGGAAACTCTCTGCTGGTTGGAGTCGTACTTGGCACAGAGGAAGATGGTTGTGGTTGTCAGAGGCCAGTCATTTCAGCTTCAGCACATCGCAGCAGGGGTTCCTCTAGGGTCCAACCATTTTCAAATGCTTCCTCCTCCACCATAAAGGTCAGAAGTGGGGATGCTCGCTGATGATTACACAATGTTCACCTCTATTTGTGGCTCCTCAGATACTGAAGCAATCCATGTTGGATCAATGAGAAGTTGGATAATTGGACCGCAGATAATGGAGGTCCCACAACAACCTCACAGCTGTACCTTGGATTTGATGTTCCTTGATTAAAATATCTTCAATTTCAGATTGCTGCATTTTTGCAAAAATTCCAAACTTTAAATAAAAATGAAATTAAAGCTTGTGGCCAAAAAAGTCTCAGGCAGTTTCATTTTCACAAATGATTGGTGACTTAAAATCAGTGAGTTCTCGGACTGTCAATCACTGGTGAATTACATGGGTTACACTGCCAATGTACGCAAGTTGAGTAATACTATAAAGGTACAATCAGGCTATTCATGATAACAAAAGAAACGCTGACTAGTCAAATTGCTTAAAGGGCAATTGGATATTGTAAGTGAGAAGGGAAGTTGGAAATAAGAGTGTAGAGTTTTGTCTTCGTATCTGAACAGGGGCTGATGATTCAGTTTGCTCTGTCAGACTATGAACTTTCATTCCATTGCGTTCAGTCTGATTGATGACCTGTGATATCCAGGTGACGTCCTTCACCTACATTTATTTTGTGAAGGGTGACATCTTTTCACTTTCTTTCTGCCAGCTTTTGGAAAACATCAGCTATCCCACTAATCTTCATGGAGGGCTTGAATTATAAAGAGCTTGAGATAGGCTGGGACATTTTTTTCCCCTGAAGCATAGGAGGTTGAGGGATGACCTAATCAAATTTTATAAGAGCAGAGGGACATGGATAGGGTGAATAGCAAAGGTATTTTCCTTAGGGTAGCAGAGCTCAAAACCACAAGGTATAATTTTAAATTGAGAGGAGAACAATTTAAAATGGGCAACCTTTTCACACAGAGAGTGGTTGGTATGTGGAATGCATTGCCAGAGGACGTGGTAGATGCAGTTACAACATTTAAAAGACATTTGGTCAGGGACATGATTAGGAAAGGTTTAGAGGATATGGGCCATCCGCAGGCTGAAGGGACTAGTCTAGTTTGAGAAAACTGGTCAGTATGGATGAGTTGGATTGAAGGGCCAGTTTCCATGCTATATGACTATGTTTAAATACAGCTAGTTCTGGATAATATCGAGGCTTGTGCTAATAAGTGGCAAGTAACATTCACACCACATAAGCACCACCCAATGACCATCACCAATAACAGAAAATCTACCCATAGTCCCTTGACATGCAATGGCATTACCATTACTGAATCCTTCACTATCAACATCCTCAAGGTTACCATTGACTAGAAACTGAACTAGACTTATCATCTAATTATTACAACTGTAAGGTCAGCAACTCACATCCTGACTCCCCAAAGCCTGGCCACCACTCAGACAGGCAATGGCCTATTGGTAATAATCACTGGACTGTTAATCCAGAGACCCAGGGTAATGTTCTGGGAACCTGGGTTCAAATCCCACCATGGCAGATGATGGAATTTGAATTCAATAAAAATCTGGAATTAAGAGTCTAATAATGATCCTGAATCCATTGTTGATTGTCAGGAAAAACCCATCAGATTCACTAACGTCTTTTAGGGAAGGAAACTGCCATCCTTACCTGGTCTGGCCTACATGTGACTCCAGACCCATAGCAACATGGTTGACTCTTAAATGTCCACTGGGCAATTAGAGATGGGCAACAAATGCTGCCCAGCTAGTGTTGCCCTCATCCTGTGAATGAGCAAGAAGAAAAAAAATCAAAACTGTGATAGAAAGCTCCCCTGGTTGACTCCAACCACACAAGAAGCTTGACACCGTTTATGGAGAGATGTGTATTCTGTTCTGAACCTCACTGTCTAACCTCACACGGTGGGGTGAACACCACTGGAAGGACTAGGCCCAGCGTCACTGTTTGAAGGGATCATGTACAGCTCTCTGGCTAGTTGCTTTATTATTTTCTACTGGCTCTACTATTATGACAGTGCTGAGCAATCAGAGGGGCTGTTTACAAATGAAGTCTTCTATGGGCAGAGAATCAATGGTGATCTCTGGAAGGGATCTGGGAGTAGCACTTGTGATGGCGTACTGTCAGCAGTCACCCTTGGGTTCCTGGATAACAGGGAGATGGAGGTTATAAGAAGATTGTCTACTCACAGAGGAGGAAATAGAGAAAGAGAGAAATGTTCTTAACATTTAGTCTTTAGGGAATTTTTCACCTGAAACAGTGTGTATGTTGTCTACAAACCCCATTAGAACATACCTATATTTAGTCATAGAGCCATACAGTACAGAGTCAGGCCCTTCGGCCCACCATGAGTATATCAACCAACAATCACCAAACAACACTAATCCTCATTTACTTGGTCCATAGTCTACCATGTCCTGGCATTTTAAATACTCACCCAGATGCTTAAGTGTTGTGACACCACTTGTCGCTACCATGCTCTTAGGCAGCACGTTCCAGATTTCTAACACCCGCTGGGAGAATGTTTGTCAGATCTCCTCTAAACCCTTCCTCCTCACCTTTGTCTTAAAACAGGTCTGCCCTGGGGAAGAGACTCCCACCATCTGCTCAGCTGGTGGCCTTGATAAGCCAGTCCAATCACTGAGCTTCATTTCCCATCCAATCCATAGCTCCCTGAGGTCTGGGCTCAGCCCATGACAGCAGCCTCCACACCCTGTCCTGGATGGAGACACCACCCATTACAATTCCCCTTCCCATTCCGACATGCCCAACTTTGGCCTCCTCCATTTCCACAATAAACCAAACTGCAAATTGGAGGAACAACACCTCATCTTCCACCTACAGCCTGGACGATACAACATGGAGTTCTTCCCTTCATCCCTTCGACTCCATTCTTAGCCCCTCCCCACCACCAACCAGATTCATTCCTCCCATTGACCAACCAGGTCGTACCTTCTACACATCTTCACCTAATCCCACTTCACCACCCTGCCCCTGCCACCCCCTTTATCTGCAGTTCCCCCAACACCCACCCCCAGCCCTGATGGGTTACACCCAAAACGTCAACTTCACCTCCTGACGCTGCCTGGCCTGCTGTGTTCTTCCAGCCTCCTGTCTGTCTACATCCTCTTAGAGTCAGTTCTGATCAGAAAAAAAAAAATCAACTCAGCTCAAGAGGTTCACAGGTAGATGTGCAATAGCTGTTCAGGGTTAACATTGCGAAGTGGTGCTGGAAAAGCAAACGTCGATTTCCCTGCTCCTCGGGTGCTGCCTGACCTGCTGTGCTTTTCCAGCACCACTCTAATCTGGAGTCTGATCTCCAGCATCTGCAGTCCTCAGTTTCGCTAGGGTTAACATTGTGTCAAATTAATAAACCCACCTGCTGTATATTTGTGGTCGTAGAGTCATAGAACACAAACAGACCCTTGTCAATATTCTAGGCAAAAGTGAGGACTGCAGATGCTGGAGATCAGAGTGTGGTGTCGGAAACGCACAGCAGGTCAGGCAGCATCTGAGGAGCAGGAGAGTCGATGTTTCAGGCAAAAGCCCTTCATCTGGAATATGCTGATGAAGGACTTTTGCCCGAAACATCGATTCTCCTGCTCCTCGGATGCTGCCTGACTGGCTGTGCTTTTCCAGCACCACACTCAACTCTTGTCAGTCTTCCCCGAGAGCTAACTTGGGAGCCTCAATATCAATGGATTGTAATCAATTTCAACAATCTCTCCGAACACCTTTAGTTTTGAAATGGGCCTTCAAGCAGCCATGTGGTTATGGGATAGATTAGCTCCGTCTAACATGGACAGACTAACTTGTATTACCAGAAAGCATAAGTCCCAGTAGAGTCAGCTTGCTTTTAATCATTCACAGAATGTGGACATTAACAAGGCCAGCATTGGTTGTTCATCGCTGCCTGAATGTTGAGGGTAATGGTGAGCTGCTGGTTTGGATGTTAAGAGTGAGCAGGTTGGAAATCAGCTCAGGCGAGAGGAGCAGATTTCCTTCTCCATCATGAAACCAATGCAGGATCTTCAACATCACCTCTTTACAAGGGCACCACAGCTGCTCTTTTTTCCACCATTTAAAAAAAATACATGTTATGACTGTTGCATTGTGTTTTGAACACATCTCCAGAATCAAAGGCTTCGGTAATATCAACACCAACAGCTCTCACATCAAGCTTGTACTTAGGTCAGATGCTGTTGTTGGGGGAAGAAATTGCAGTGTTCACTCTGAAAACTATCTCACTTCAACTTGTGAACAGAATATTTTGAGTTAATTCCTGGTGATAGTGAAATGTTTCCAGAGGTCACTTTTCTGTATTCACTCTTTCCTCCATTGTGTTCTTCTGTAAGTAATATTATTTGTGATAAACATAACACATAACAGAGAGATCGACATCAGCCAGCGATATGGGACAGTATCCCATAGAAACAGCCAGCGAGAGTGGAATGATTTTGAAAGGGTGAGAATACTGTAAATGCTGAAACTCTGAACCAAAAACAACATTTGCTGGAAATACTTAGCAGGGTCAGGCAGCAGCTGAAGCAGAAGAAACAGTTGTATCATTTTCTCTTTATTTGTTTTTGGGAAATCATGTCACTTATGCTTGCATTGAATTTGCATTGTCTGCCCATGTATAGTGATTGACTGCCACCTGCTGACAACTTTGTGAATTGCAGCAAAGCATTTGACAATAACAATCTCGTTGTAACAAGTGCGTAGGATACATTTGCTAGATGTTACATATTTGCTTTCACGATGCACTTTAGACAACTGGGACACAGGAGCACAAGTGGTATACTGTGGCATGAAAGGCCAAATTATATATTGCTGTCCTGCCCATCTCCTCTCCCAAGATGGCTGAATCCAGCTGGGATTTGGTTCAAGGAATGATGAGTGTCCAGAGAAAGGTCAGCAGCGTGCTCACCACACAAGTGTTTGATGAGGATTTCATCAGGCGATTAGAGTGAAGTCTGATTCTTAAGGTCCACTTTCCAACAGGGATCACAGCGATCAGAAACAGCTGGTAGTTTGAGTAGGAGGTCACTATAGCCCCTATGCTGCCCAGAATCAGAGTGGGAATCAGGTTGAAGGTGAAAATATATTTCAATTAACAAACTACATGTTATAACACTTTGAAGGAAAGGGATATGGGGATGTATTGTTGTTCTGCCTAGAATGGTGCCTTTGCTAGAAACTGGATAAAATTATTTTGACATCCAAATAGTGGATCATTCTGTTCCATTCACACAATTTGACTAGAGAGGAGCACCAAACTACCTAAGAGTTGTGAAGAGGGGAAGAATTGAAAACCATCTATATATACGCAGGGAAACAGACAGGCAGGATTCTATACATAACATCATTGAGGAACCACATGAGGTTGACAGTGACAGTGGCAATTACAGAATCAATAACCCACAAACATCACCACTGGAGTTTCCAAATAATCCTGAAAATCCACTGGTAGGATCCAGACTGACATCAGTACCTTCCCTCAGGCCCACATCCCTAACATCAAGGCACTGGTTACCATCAATCAGCTACACTGGATGGGTCAGATTGTCCACATGGCTGACAAGACTTCCCAAAGAAGCTGTCTACTCCAAGCTTCATCATAACAAGCGATTACAAGGAGGACAGAAGAAATCCATCAAGGATGACCTCAAAGCTCCCCTTAAACTACAATACCCTCACTGACTTTTGGCAATCGCTTACTCCAGACGGCTCAAACTGCAGAAGAAGCATTACTGAAGGTGCCACCCATTTCAAGTCTCTCTGGCAAGGCCCAGGCAGAAACTGCAGTAGGAGTATGCATCGCACCCAGCCACCACTTCAAACATCACCTTTTGGATCCAGCATTGAATGTTATAGTCACCTCAAGAAACAACACTGGAGGGGAAGAGCATCATAACACAAATAGGTCTGGAAGCATCTGTGAAGAGAAGTCAGAGTTAACATTTGAGGCCCAATGACCCCTTCTCAGAACTCCTTGGGTCACCGAATCCAAAATGTTAACTTTGATTTCCCTCCACAGGTGCTGCCGGACCTGCAGAGCTTTTCCAAAAACTTCTGTTTTTGCTTCTGATTTACATAGTTCTTTTGGTGATTTTTTTTAGGAAGAACATCATCATCTATCTCAAGGGACTGCCTAAAGAAAACTTCGAGTCTGGAGACCCAATCTCATGTTCTGGAGACAGCAACCGATAGAATTTCAATCCAATCAAGAAAATCTAGCCTTCGTAACAGCAACCGTAGAGCCATCGCTGACTGTTGTGAAAACCAATGTCCTTTAGGGAAGGAAGTCAGCCATCGATATCTAGTCAGGTCTGCATAGGATTCCAAACCCATAATGGTGTGGTTGACTCTTAACTGCTCTCTGGAATGGCACAAGAGACAAAACAAACTGCAGATGCTGGAATCCAAGGTAGACAAGCAGGAGACAGGTAGAACACAAGAAGAGTTACACCCAAAACGTTGACTTCTCCACCTCCTATTGCTGCCTGGCTTACTGTGTTCTTCCAGCCTCCTGTCTGTCTACCTTGAAATGAATGGTCTTGCCATTTCAAGGATGGTCAGAGCTGGGTAAAAAGAAGTGACAGTCTTTGTCAGTAACACTTAAATCCCATGGTCCTGTGAAATTCAGTCATCAGCAGTAGAGGAAATCCAGCTAAAGAAATAAGGAACAGTGACACACCATGATCTTAATCATAGTAAAGGCCAATGGGGATCTTGAACAGCATAGTCCCCACACTGTAGCCCAGACTAACAAGGAATGTAATGGAATTCAAACAGAGTTTGGATCAAGAGATCAACCCAGTAACCTGATCAAGAATTTTAGGCAGAGTTTTACCAGGAGATGGGCTGGAAAAGCACAGATACTTTGTCAGTGACCTGGCATGGCTCCAAAGCAAAGGCATGTTCCCAGCAGTGGGACCCATCAATCTGTATGTGCCTTTCAGAGGCTCTACCATCACTGCCCACAACCACAGGAACATATGGACGGGTTTGCTGTCAACGAAATCAAATTGTGAGAGCCATAGGCTGATGAACGATATTCATTTTAGATTGAAAATCGAGCTGGATGTAAGCTTTGTTTCACAGTCAGATATTCAGGGTCTAAAAAGGTGGTCAGAAATGCTGATATTTAGAATTTTTAAGTCAGATTCCCATAGAGAGGGAAACACAGAGGAAGAGAGAAATACAGATAGGGAGAGACAGAGACACAGACACAGACACACATACACAGAGGCAGGCAGATAGAGAGACAGGGACAGAGACATGAACAGATAGAGAGACAGACAGAGACGCAGTTCCAGAGGGTTTTTTAAATATCCTTCTAGCTTTATGAAAATAAAGCTCAGGTCTATAAAATGTTGTTTAGCAACCATCAGCACAGATGTCATTTCAAAGCCAAGATTTCTGACAATTAAGGGCGATAAACTCAACACTTTATCTCCCTCAAAGCTTTGCTTGTCTTTTCTCCAAAGTCATTTGGCGTTCTGTAAACAGCAGTAAACCACATCACACCTTGAAGTATTAACTTCATTTCCAAGAAATCACATGGCAAAAAATATTTTCAATCCAGACAGTTCTATATATTCCAGACTTTTCCATTAGAAATAGATATATACATATATAAATACATATTCCTAACAATATGGCCTTGGACAAGAACCAGAGACATTACAAATAGAAGTTTACTTGCCCCACCATCTTTGAATCTACTTGCATTGAGTTCTAATCAGCCCTGCTGGTGACTTATTCCAAATACTAGCATCTTTTAGCTGAACAGGGTTTAACCTGATATCCCTGTTCACACTTACTCTTTAGCCTCCATCCTTCTGTTTTGTAGGTGTTTTAAAGCCACAAACAACCTTCTGTTTTTTTTTATTTTTTTTATTTTATTTTTTTTCTTTATTTTTGTTTTATTAACCCCCACACTACCGCCGAACTGCGGTAGTATTTATTTAATGTCCTCTTTTATTTTTCTTTTCTTTCTTTACCTAAGTGCGGTAGTGCTTATTTTAACAAACAACCTTCTGCACACTAGTCTCCCGCATTCCAATTGGCTTCCTGGTGATTGCCCTCATAAAAGATGAAAGCAACTTATTTAAGTCCAGCTTTAATGATTAGGGCTTGGTAATAGCGAGCTTGTAATGAGTTTGACAAGCCATCGATGAATTGGGAAACAAGCCTCTCCCTCACTGAACAATCAATCACAACAGCCATGAACATCAGCTTATTATCACGGTCAGTCAATGGATTATCTCCTTCAGTAGCTGCATCATCAGTCAAAGTGGCTAATCAATTTCTATAATTTGTTTAGGTCACCCTTCATTTAACTTGGGAATCATCTCTTTACAACCTGAGCAGGTGCATTATTCGAGGGGATGGGATCCTGTTGTTCAGGGATAAAAGAAAGGGGAGGTCTTTTCTTTCTGTAATTACTGCTTTCTGCCACACCTTCAACAATGAAGGATGGGAAAAGTATGCCTGGTCTTGTCCTGTGAATACAGGGTTGTGTAAATAACTACATCATCCATGACTTCATGGGGTATGACCATATTTTAAATTAAACACGATCTGCATGCATGAAATAATGTGAAATACGGTGTGCCTGGGTCAGACAATGGACACAACAACATCTTGCAATTATATAGCATCTTTAGCATAGCAAAACATAGAAAGACTCTTCAGAGAAGCATTATGCAATTTGCTGGAGAGATCCATAAGCTGACTTTAGGTCAGACAGTCAGGCCCCTGGTAATTGTAGGCACAGCTGCCAGTGGTGGAGCGGGTGGCATAAAGAATTCCAAGCTGTGTGTTTAGCCTGTACAATATTCAATAATAGCAATGGGGTTCATACCAGATACTCTGGCATTTGAATTAGGGATACATGTTATTTTCACAATGTGTTTGTGATTTCCTTTTAGTTACACCTGAGAAGATGGATGGGGCCTTTAATGTAGAACACAGAACAGTACAACTCAGGAACAGGCCCTTTGGCCCACCATGTCTGTACTGACTATGATGCCATTCCAATCCAATCCCACCTGCCTGCACATGGTTCATATTCCTCTATTCCCTGCCTGCTCACGTGTCAGTCTAAGTCTCTCTGAAACATTGCTATCAAAACTGTTTCTATCACATTCCCTGGCAGCGTGTTCCACTTTCTGAGTAAAAAAACTTGCCTTGAACATCTCCTTTAAATTTTTTCGCTCTCACCTTAACCCGATGCCCCCTAGAATTTGACATTTTCAACCTGGGAGAAAGACTGACCAGCCTTTCCATGCCTCTCACTATTTTATATGCTTATATCAGCTCACCCCTCAGTCTCCAACACTCTCGCGAAAACAATCCAAAATTATCCAACCTCACCTGTTAGCAAGTGAACTCTAATCTTGGCAACATCCTGGTAAACCTCTTTTGCACCCTCTCCAAAGCCTCCATGTGCTTTCCATAGTGTGGTGTCCAGAACTGCTCACAAAGCTCCAAATGTGGCCAAACTAAAATTTTATGCAGTTGCCACATGACTTGCCAACTTTTATATCCAATGCCCTGGCCGATGAAGACAAGTATGCCTTCTTTGTCACCTTATCCATCTGTGTTGCCACTTCCAGGGAAACAGGGGCTTGCACCCTCTCTATGTCATTGCTCCTAAGGGCCCTGCCATATACTGTATACTTCCCTCTTGCATATCCCAAAATGCATCACCTCACACTTGTCCAACTTAAACTCCACCTACCATTTCTCTGCCCAACTAACTGACAGATCTATTACCCTTCTGCACTCTTTGACAAAACCTTCCTCACTATCCACAACTCCACCAATTATTGTGACTTCTGAAAACTTGCTATTCAGGCCACTTACATTTTCATCCAAATAATTTATTATATATTACAAACAACAGAGATCCCAGCACCAATCCTTGCGGAACACTACTGTTTACAGTCCTCCAGTCAGAAAAACAACCTCCCCCACAACTACCCTCTTTCTTTTATGACCAAGCCAGTTTTGTATCTAACTTACAACTCAGTGTTGATCCCATGTGACTGAAACTTCATGAGGGACTTCAACACAAGCTT
The DNA here is from genome assembly GCF_004010195.1 of Chiloscyllium plagiosum. NCBI lineage: Eukaryota > Metazoa > Chordata > Chondrichthyes > Orectolobiformes > Hemiscylliidae > Chiloscyllium > Chiloscyllium plagiosum. The sequence continues at coordinate 13,201,809 of NC_057740.1, forward strand.
TAATAAAGGCCATGGAGACAATATCCACAGCCTTATCCTCATCAATCACCTTCGTCACTTCCTCAAAACATTCAATCAAATCTGCAAGACAAGACCTAACCAGCAAGAAGCCATGCTGACTATCCCTATGATAACTTCAATCTGTTCTACACAAGGCCCCAGTGCGGTTTTGGTCACACCTATTTTCCATTTCCAGGCTGCATTTACAATTCACATGAGAGCATTTGACATTGCAGGTCATGTTTAGCAGAAGCTGTTCAACAGCTCTTTGGAAAGGCAGGCACCTCCAACAGTGTAGCACTCCCCTGAAGGCTCAATCTAGATTCTGGACACAAATCCATGGAGTGAGACCTGAGCGGACCATCTCAGGGACTGTGAGTCTTACCACAGAACCAAGGCGGGCACTTTAGAGGTTGCCCTCAGGAGCACTGGATGAGAAAGGTGTAAATCGAGAACAATCCGGGCTCTATGGATGCCAGGCATGGACTGGGCCAGAGTTGTTTATGCTCCCACATAATCACCATCGTTGGTGGCAGCCATGGTAAAGGCGAGGAGCTTGTGGTTACTGCTCACTTACAGAACCGAAACCCCAGCAGGAGAATTGTTTTTAGAAACACAAGGCTCTTCATCTATTTCTGCACCCTGACATTTTGTCTGATTCGATTAAATGTTCCTGCAGTGACAATGAAAAGCCAGATACTGGACGGGTCCTCAGGTTGGAATCAGATTGTCCAAACATTTATAACCTTAAAGTAAAATAGAAGAACACCTGAAATTGCCCACCTGCACTCACAGCCCAGAATTAGGCACATCAATTAGCTTCCTGGATTCCTGGTACAATTGCCAGGACTTTCGGACAGCAGTGAAACAGGGCACTGACCTCCAGACCCAATAGTCTCAGTTGTGCTCCCATTGGCGGAGACTTCATAGAGGGAGCAGAGTAACTTCATTGACCATGTGGAAAACTAAGCGAGGTGACATCTTGGAGTTGGATGCCACCTGGTGGTCACCATGCCACACTACTTGAATCATTTACTGACTCAGCGAATTGGTTACCCTTTATTTCTATTTCCCAATGTCCTTATCCTCTCTTTTCCTGACAGCCAGATGGAATACCGAAGCTACCTGCTGTCCTTTGGTATTTCATTCAAGTGTTGCACTTTGTCTCGAGCCTGAAAAATGAGTTAGGAGGAGGACCACAATTATCCTCTCATGGGGCTTGGTTTGCTGATCCCATCGAGGTGGGTAATGGAGGTGAATGCCAATGAACAGCGATGGGATCCGATGCCCGTTCTTTCAGGGCTATCAGGACGAGTTGCCCCCACAAGGCAGTTTAATTGCTGGAGCTGGGCAGACAGCAGCACACTGGATTGGATGTTGGGGCGGGGGGGGAAGCAGTGGTGCGTTGGGGAAGAGGGAAGTGCTTCAGCAGGACCTATAGACCTTCCCTGTCTGTCTGGGCATGAAGAGAAACGCCAAATAATCCACACCCTCCAACAACTGCCTGGCTCCTGAACCTGATGTGTGAGGTTTGTGAGAGGTGAGTGACTTCCCCTGCACTGCAACCTGCTGCTTCTCTCAAGGTGGATATCCTTCCAGCTTCAAGAGATCACCTCCTGGCCTTACCTGGACAGAGACCCGTCTCCATTCCAATTAAAGAGATTTTTCTGTTAAAATTCCAGAGGAACTGTTTCACACCACCCACTCCCTCGGGATGAATTTTGGGTGATGAAGTAGTCCTATCTTCCATTTCCTACCTTCGGGGGGGCGTCGGGGAGGTGGGGAGGGGGGGAGTCCCACCCAGGATATCGAAAAAGAGGCACTTTTCACCTCAAGGATTAGGAACAAGAACCCTGACAGGGTTTTTTTCCATGCTCTGTATGTCATTGAGTGTTTGTCCCAGGACCATGTGACATTTACCAACAGAGGCACCACAGAGACAGTCCTCAGCTATGATCAAGAACCATTATACTGATTCTTATCTTATTGGAGAATTATATGTTTCGATGTCCCAATTGTAATCAAATGACAATATACCTAAAGCGAGCAAACATCAGCAGGTTGTAGTACCTTGGGCTGCAGATGTGTATTCTCCGGATACTCATTCCCAGTGGCTGTTGTTCCATGATGGGAACATATTATTGGAATATCAATCTCCAACTTATTCCCAAATCATGAGCAGTTATCCTGGCTCTTTTTGTTGTTTCTGTCTGAGTATAATTCTCAGGGCGGTGATAAAGCTGAGGAATTCGTTTGAATGAATTCAAGTTTTAATTTGCTTTATTCAAGTTCAATTTGTTTTGATTAGCTAGTCATGCGTGACACTGCCTCCCATAACTGATGGAGATTAGAGAAAGAGAAGCTGATTCTCCCTCTCTTTCTACATGACTGCAGCCATTTAATTGTAGTATTTTGATGCTTCTTCCCCACCTTTTCCAATTTCTGCCTCTCACAGGGAAAGGGGTTCCAAACGTATTGTTCTTTGTTATTCATACATTGGATGTGGGCATTATCGGCTAAGCCAGCGTTTATAAGATGGTGGTGTGCCACCTTGTTGAACAGAGAGGAAACCAAGCTGAGCATCAGGGAATAAGTGATAGCACTCTCATCAACAGCTTCAATGATTTTCATAATGATTGAGTGTAGACTGATTGGACGGTAATTGGCCAAGTTGGATTTGTCCTGTTTAATGTGATCAGGATGTACCTGGGCAACTTTTCACTTTGCAAGTCGATTTCAGTGCTGCAACAGCTTAGCTCCTGGTGGGGCAAGTTCAAGATCAGAAGTCTTCAATACTATTGTCAAAATGCTGCCACAGCCCAGAGCCTTTGCAGTATGTCCATCCACTTTTTGATATCATGTGGAGTCAATCAAATTGGCTGATGTCTGGCATCTGTGGTGCTGTTGACCTCAGGAGTAAGGTCATCCATACAGTAGGGTGAAAGTGAGGGCTGCAGATGCTGGAGATCAGAGTCAAGATTAGAGTGGTGCTGGAAAAGCACAGCAAGTCAGGCAGCATCTGAGGAGCAGGAAAATCGATGTATCAGGCAGGAGCCCTTCATCAGGAATGAGGGTGGGAGCCTCCAGGGTGGAGAGGTAAATGGGAGGGGGGGTGGGGCTGGGGGTGAAGTCCACATTGATGCCCTGGGGTTGAAGTGTTCCAAGGCGGAAGATGAGGCGTTCTTCCTCCAGGCGTCTGGTGGTGAGGGAGCGGCAGTGAAGGAGGTCCAGGACCTACATGTCCTCAGCAGAGTGGGAGGAGGAGTTGGAATGTTTGGCCATGGAGCGGTGGGATTGATTGGTGCAGGTATCCCAGAGACGTTCAGGTCTGGCTGAAGATGGATGCAAATGCTTCAACTTTGTCCTTTACACTGATGTGTTCTGCAAATCTGTTATTGAGGATCGGCATATTTGTGGTGTCTCCTCCTCCAATGAGTTCTTTACTTGTCAGTCACCATTCATAACTGGATGTGGTAACACTGTAGAGCCTAGATCAGATCCTTTCATTGTAGGATACTTTAGCTGTTTGTTGAATGTTGCTTATGTCACTTGGCACACAACTAGTCCTGTATTGTAGCTTCAACGGGTTCATTTTTAGGTTTATCTTGGTGCTGTTATGTAGCAACCAATTGATATTTGTGTGTAAGCTCAAAAGCCCAAAGCAGAATAATAGCCAGACAGAATAATAATATTATATACACACGGATGATTTAAAGATGGACTCTATTAAAGGTCAGAAAGACACACCACACCCTCCTGCACTCTTCATTGAAGCAGGGTTGATCCTCTTGCTTGATGGCAATGGTAAAGTATGGGATGCACTGCGTCGTGAGGTTACAGATTGTGGTTGCATGCAACTCTGCTGCTGCCGATAGCCCACAGTGTCTGATGGATGCTCAGTTTTGAGTTGACAAACCTGTTCAAAGTCTGTCCCATTCAGCATGTTGGTCACAACACTAAGCATGATGGCGGGTATCCTCAATGTGAAGACCAGATTTCAGCTTCAGAAGGACTGTGCGGTGCCACTCTTACAGATACTGTCTTGGGTAGATGCATTTACAACAGGCTGTTAGTGCTGATGAGGTCAAGAGATTTTTACCTCACCATCTGCAACACACCCAGTCTAACAACTTTGTCATTTAGGATTACTTTGTGGAAAGGTCATATATCTGTGTTTATGACTGACAGGTGTTTTGGGTTTGAGTTACTTGTATATTGTTTCTGGGAAAGTCATCTGAGGTTGTAGACTGCCCTGAGAAAAATCAACCCAACTCATCTTCCCCCACCATTTATCAACAAAGGTCTCTAACTGTTCAGTACGAGAGCTGGAAAACCGATGTGGCTGTTCTCCTGAGAAGCTTCTGGAAGGCTTGCTCTCAACACCCCCTGAATGACCTGCTTCAGAAAAGATCTCTATGGCAACTGCCTGAGTCTAGTGACTTATCAATGTATACTACGACATTAGACAAAAGGTCATCCGGAAAATTTCATAACCTATCCTTCTTTCTTCAAGAATTAACAATTATTTAATAAAAACATATTTTATAAAATTGATCTCTGCAAAGAACTTGTTTTCCTTTGACTGTTTTTTTAACGTATATATATGTGTGTGATAGGGTACTTGGAAGAGTTAATGTTTATACTTTCATATTTCAAACTGTGCTTTAATCACCGTTGCTCAGTAAATCTTGTTCTTATTATTTTAAAAATTGTTTATTAAAGACACCTGGCTGATATATCTTTTCTTTGTATCCTGAAAATAAAATATATAATTGGCCATAAAAGTTATTGGGTAAACATTTGTATATGTGTGTATACACACGTTTGAATATCCCTGGTGGAGTAGTGGAAATACAGAAAGAGAATGCACTTCACCAATCTCAGTCATAATAATATATTCACAAGACTAATATTAAGAAAAAATGGCAAGCCTTTCAAGCCTGTAATTTCTTCTGAATATGGCAATCTACAACTTTGTGCACAATGTTATTTTTATTATCTGTCTCATGATGTTTAACACTAGCTAAATGATAAACTGTAAGATCAAATGGTTGGAGGTGGTATGGTAAGATGAGGTCCTTTTCAACATCTGCAGTAATTTACTCCTTCAATAAACCATATGCCCATTAGTGATGATGACTAATACAGGTAAACAGAGCATTTTTCTAAGGCTGCTTCCATAATTTAAAAACCTTAACGTTAACCCAGACCTTTAACAATGCGTCTGTTCCGATCAGTGCAAGAGGATAAGCTTGAACAGTTTGTCTCTGTTTCTAAAGAGACCATTAGGAGACTGATGGATGATATTAAACAGTGCAATACTTGCATTGAAAAGAAAACATCATGTTTGGAATACTGAACTTTACAAGACTGATCTGGTTTATTTGATTTAATGTTGCTGTCACATGTATCTAAATACAATGAAAAGTTTTGTTTTGGGAGCAGTACAGGTAGATCATGACATATGGACCATAGGGTTTTTAGCCAAGGCAAGTAATACAAGCTATGCTTTTAAATATACATTTAATGCAAAGTAAAACAGAGAATTCCAAATATATGTATTCTCTCGAGACCTGCCTATGTGATCTGGTTACCAAAGAGTCATAGTGTCATACAGCATGGAAACAGACTCCTCAGTCTAACCAGTCCATGCCGACCATAATCTCAAACCTAACTAGCCCCACCTGCCTGGTCGTGGCCTATATCCCTCCAAACTTTCCCTATTCTTATATTTATCCAAGTGTCTTTAAAACATTGTAATTGTACCCACATCCACCACTTCCTCAAAAGGTTCATTCCACACACACACCACCCTCCATGTAAAATATTTGCCCCTCATGTCTTTTTGAAATATCTCTCCACTCACCTTAATAATGTGCCCGCTAGTCTTGAAATTCCCTATCCTATGGAACAAACAATTACCACTAACCCTATTTGTAACCATCATGATTTTAAAATCCTGGTCATTTTTATACCTTTTCACAGTATCGCAGAGAAAGGGACAGCTGCTGTTTGAGATGTAGAAGCAAAGGAACCACTGCAAGGGGAAAGTAAAGTGAATTGTTTTGCATTAGGCTCATTTGAGATATGGTTTCTGTTCAAAAGGAAGGGAACCAAATCGACAGAGGACTTCATGATTTAAGGAACAGACATCCCTTTGAGATGGTCTTATAGGTAATAATCATATCTGGGAAAAGTCAGGCTGAGTGGATTAATTGTCAAGCGACTTTGGAAGAATCATAATAAGAGAAGCGAACCTGGGTGGGTTTCTCTTCGGAGGGTCGGTGTGGACCTGTTGGGCTGAAGGAGGGAACCCAATCGAGAGCTGTTCCTGTAATTCTGCACTTCAGCAAGAAATGTGGATTTTGATAAATGCATTTTATAAGACATGTTTTGGTTATATTTGTTAGTGCAGAGTAAAACTTCTTTTCTTTAGTTTGTCATAATAGTTGCTTGTTAACTAATATCTGATTGATGCTGGTTTCGGTTTGATTGTTACAGTAAAAGTCTTAAAAAACAAAATCTTGACTACCACATTATTTCTGTTAATAGTTTGGGAAATTCATTTCTTTTTAAAATTTAGAAGAGTCTCTGGAAATATTAACACAGTTTTTTTTAAACAAAGACAGGAAACAAGTCATAGAGATGTACAGCATGGAAACAGACCATTCAGTCCAACCTGTCCATGCCCACCAGATATCCCAACCCAATCTAGTCCCACCTGCCAGTACCCGGCCTATATCCCTCCAAACCCTTCCTATTCATATACCCATCCAAATGCCTCTTAAATGTTGCAATTGTAGCAGCCTCCACCACATCCTCTGGCAGTTCATTCCATACACATACCACCCTCTGCGTGAAAAAGTTGCCCCTTAGGTCTCTTTTATATCTTTCCCCTCTCACCCTAAGCCTATACCCTCTAGTTCTGTACTCCCTGATCCCAGGGAAAAGACTTTGTCTATTTATCCTATCCATGCCTCTCATAATTTTGTAAACCTCTATAAGATCACCCCCCAGCCTCCGACGCTCCAGGGAAAACAGCCCCAGCCTGTTCAGCCTCTCCCTATAGCTCAGATCCTCCAACCCTGGCAACATCCTTGTAAATCTTTTCTGAACCCTTTCAAGTTTCACAACATCTTTCCAATAGGAAGGAGACCAGAACTGCATGCAATATTCCAACAGTGGCCTAACCAATAAAATTACACATTGTGCACACGCTGGCCATATTGGTGAGTTAAAAGTTGATAATTCAGCTCAACAATACCAGATTGCTAGGATTTCTAAGGATAACAAGAAAATAATGAGATGCTGATAAAAATAGATCCCACAATGTTCCAGAAGCTACTTATCATCCATAGGAAATGCCTGAGTGAATGGAGGTGTTGGCTGAAAGGACTTTGACCATGATAGATTAATATATAACTTTAGTGAGTCATGTAATTAGTGTTATTCTGAGTTCATGGAAAGTGGGCATCACTGGCCAGGCCAGTATTTCCTGCCTATCTCTAATTTGCCCTTGAACTGAGTAACTTAATAACACATTTCCGAGGGTTGTTAAGAATCAACCACATCTCTAAAAAAAAAGTAAACATGGGGATAGAATTAGCATTTGAAATGATGACTTTGCAATTTCAGTAAATATTCTATCTATAAGCTGTCCTCGGGAAGGTCCAAGAACAAACAAACAATAAAGTTTAATCTGGACATTGCTTGTTAGACAATGTCAAATTGAAAATTTTAAGGACTTGTCCTAGAATTGTTTGGAGGCCGCTGAGAGACATCCATTGCTACACATTGGATTATAGAGAGTGACATCCCGTGCTTTAATGTATGAAGTTCGTTCCTCACACTCAAATTGTCTCGGGAAGGTCTTACTCGAAGCAGACAAGGGTGGAGGTTGCTTAACAGTTGTCTCAAGACTCAGGGCACTCAAACAGAGCAAGTGCCTTCCAGAGGTCCAGGTGGCCCACAGCCAAGAAGAACAGTGAGCTGCCCACCATATTTACGCATCCTACTGCACCCTGTCAGAGTTGAGCCCTGTGTAAACTCCTCTCAGCATGGTGGCTCTGTGGTTAGCACTGCTGCCTCACAGCACCAGGGATCTGGGTTCGATTCCAAACTTGGGCAACTGTGTGGAGTTTGCATATTCTCCTCGTGCCTGTTTGGGTTTGCTCCAGTTTCTTCTCACAATCCAAAGATGTGCAGGTTAGGTGAATTGGCCATGCTAAATTGCCCATAGTGTTCAGGGATGTGAAGTTAGGTGCTTTAGTCAGGGGAATAAGTTAAAAATCACACAACACCAGGTTATAGCCCAACAGGTTTATTTGAAGGCACTAGCTTTTGGAGCGCTGCTCCTTCATCAGGTGGTTGTGGAGTACAACACAAACACATCGGGGAATTGAGGCTTGTGCCTGAAACTTTGATTCTCCTGCTCCTCGGATGCTGCCCGACCGGCTGTCCTTTTCCAGCACCACACTCTTTGAGAGGAATGGGTCTGGGTGGGTTACTCTTCAGAGAGTTGGTGTGGACCTGTTGGGCCGAAGGGCCTGTTTTCACACTGTAGGGATTCTATAATTCTATGATTCTCACCTGGCAGGACAATCCTGGTGATGGGTTGCAATCGTGAGGAGGGGGAGCCCAAGGAGGCAACTTGTTTCATGGGACCCGGTTGAGTACTTCCATTCACACACCCCACCCCCACCCCCAGCCCCACAGCCATGACGCAAAGCTGAGTTTTTTTAGTCCTCTTCAGCTGTACCATCAGGACGTTGTGTAGAGGCAACAGGTTCCATCCAGCTCTGTATTGATAGTCAGGCTCCTCTGGGACATTTTAAAGGGGCCTCCTGCCCGAAATAGGCAGAAGATTTGTCCACAACAGCCTCTTACAATACAGTAACTTCACAGAGTCCATTTTCAGTCTATTATGTTATTGCCCATGCGGTTAGGTGAAAATCAACCCTTGGCGTTAACTCCTAGCCCTTGCAGAGAAACTCCAAACAAAAGCAGAGCAAGCAGAACTCAGTCCTTTCCATTTGAATCCAGCACTTGCAGGGTCTCTTTGACTCCATAAACTTTCCAGACAGAGTTTTGCTGATTATTTCAATGGGTAACAATGGAGCGGTCTGATCCGGGAAATCAGCATCCTGTCCCAGACAGGAACACAGCCAGGCTGGGTGTGATTGCTCATTGCAGCTGCTATTGTGATCAATGGGAGAAAAACAGCAAACACAAGATCTGGTGAACAATGAACGGTGAAATCACCCTCTCAGGATGCAGAACAAGGCATCCTGTTTATTAATGGAACCTTAGTCCCCAAGCGGCTCCGGAGACATGATTGTGAAATCTAAAGCAAAGGCTGAACAGCATTAAACTAATCCAAAGAGAGGCCAAGATTTGAAGTTTTAAGTGGATGGCAAGAACATACTTTATCCCAGCTAAGATGTGGATAGACTACAATAAGAGGTGGTGGTGATGGTGTGTCTACATTCATTCAGGGGTTCCCAGTTGCAACATATAATTTCAATAGGAGATGACAGTCCAGTGACACAACTAGTGATGATAACGGTTACAATTTCTTCCCATCACACAACTGACCAGCAACCTCTCCCACTCTCACCATTGACATGCGTCGCAAAGGTTTGCAAGTTGATGCTCAAACTGTTTGGCCACATTATGAACGCATCTTCCTTAGCTATCAAGTTGGAACATAAACTTGGAGCTTCCAGCTCAGAGGCAGGGACACTACCTACCATGCCAAAAGACATCACAAGCAGCAGTTCAGACTGCAACCCTGAAGTAATGCACATCATTTCCCTAGAAACTCACAGAGAAGAAATAGAACAAAGTTTAATCGTGTAATGAGGCAAGTTGAATTCTCAGGAATTTGAGGACCAAGTAATATGTAGGTAAAATCTTTGCTTTGGACAGCAAGTGTAGGGACAGCTTCTACAATAAAGTTGATATTAGGTAGACTATTGATGGAGTTTCATGAAATAGAATTACTGCCTACAGAATAAACTGTGTATGATTGATGGGAAGAGCAAAGCTGAGGAACTAAATAACTTGTGTAGTTGTATGTTTTTTGTTCTCTCCTCCCTCTGAGGTCCTTCAGAGCCACACGTGAGGAAGATTTTATTATTTTTCCATCATCATGTCCTTTGTGTCTAATCCTCTGACCACAGGAAGAAATCTGTTTCGGAGAAACGCTATGAGACATCATGTTTACAGTGCCTTTCTGGAGCTAAAAACTGAGCCAAGTGCTGTGTCCAGTCTACAGGCAATATCTTACATGTTCAAAAATGATGTAATTCATTGTAACTATGTGTGTACTGATTAGCCACATACCAGTACCTCAAGGCACCACTTATGAGCTGCTAAAGGAATGAAGGGAGCATTTACTCACACTCTTGCACAACTATGAGGTAATTTTACAATCATGATTAATTCTTGACTGGTTTCACTATTGCGAAGCGCAGCAATCATTAACTTTAATTATATTTCTCTCAAGTCATAATGGTGGAAGATAAATAGATTAAACACTAAAGATGACTGTTTGCAGCTTATTGAAGAGGCATCGGGGTATTCTAGAATTGAGTGTGATGTAGACTGCACATGAGTAACTCTTTGGTCAGAATGTCATTTTTTTTGTCTGAGTCGGATACTCACCAACCTTACAGCCTACCTTTCTATTTAAATTCATACACCCAGATTGGCCACTGGATTGTGCATCAAAGAGCTATCATTGGCTGTGATTAGCTTTGCCAAAAGCCAGTTCAGAATCCACAAGATACAAGTCAGGAGTGTGATGCAAACTCTCCCCTTATCTGAATAAGTGTAACTCTAACAACACTCAAGATGCTCAGTACTAGCCAGGATAAAGCATTCCATTATATTGATACCCAACCACCACCTTCAGCATACATTCCTTTTATGAGATTAGATTACATTACAGTATGGAAACAGGCCCTTCGGCCCAACAAGTCCACACCGACCCGCCAAAGCGCAACCCACCCATACCCCTACATTTACCCCTATACCTAACACTACGGGCAATTTAGCATGGCCAATTCACCTGACCTGCACATCTTTGGACTGTGGGAGGAAACCGGAGCACCCGGAGGAAACCCACGCAGACACGGGGAGAACGTGCAAACTCCACACAGTCAGTCGCCTGAGTCGGGAATTGAACCTGGGTCTCTGGCGCTGCGAGGCAGATGTTAAGTCGCAACAGTGTGCACCTTCTGCAAGGTACACTGCAATAACTCACCAAGACTCTTTAACAGCATTTTCCAAATCTACCACCTCTACAGAAAGAGAAGGGCAGCAGATACATGGGAATGCCATTAACTGCAAGTTCCTCTCAAAGCCACACAGCATCCTGACTTGAAAATACATCATTGCTCTTTCACTGTCACTGAGTCAAAATCCAGAAATTTCTTTTCTCACAGAACTTTGGGTACAACTACACCACAAAGACCACAGCAGTTGAAGAAGGCAGCTCAACATGATCTCCAAAAGGGCAATTAGACACGGGCAGTAAATACCAGCATAGTGAGAACCAACCACACCCCATGAACAACTTTTTTAAACGTCTTCAGGAAAGGAGTAGAGAAAAAGGAGAGAGGAGCACAGATAGAGTTCAAATAAATCAAAAGGTGAATCATCTGTTTAGATTTTGTGTGTTGGTGTGACTGAACTGCAGAACTAAATATGTTATATTTTATGGTAAAGTGGCCAACTGCCTAAGCATCTAGGCCCAACATAAAATTGGCAAAACAGTTCCTGCAAGCAAGGCCTAATGAAATGCAAAAGGGCAAGGTTCTGTGACTCATGCCCTGTAACCCCATTGACTGAGGCCAGAGAACATTCCAGAAGCACTGAGAAAGGGAATAGAAGAAGGGAGAGCTGACCGCAGTTCCCTCAGTGACGACTTAGCCTTTGCACCAAGAAGACCCTGTGTGCACCCATCGACGGAGCTCAGCAAATCAAATCGGCACGGTGGCTCAGCGGCTAGCACGGCTGCTTCACAGTGCCAGGGACCTGGTTTCAATTCTCATCTCGGGTGACTGTCTGTGTGGAGTTTGTACATTCTCCCCGTGTCTGCATGGGTTTCTTCTGGGCGTTCCAGTTTCCTCCCGCAATCCAAAGATGTACAGATCAGGTGAATTGGCCATGTTAAATTGCCCAGTGTTAGGTGCATTAGTCAGGGGTAAATATTGGGTAGGGAATGGGTCTGGGTGGGTTACTCCCCGGAGGGTCGGACTGTTTCCTGAATCTAATCTAATTAATCCAATCAAGTTCACCAGAGCAGGTCATTTGAATGTTTTCAGGCAGTGAGCCGAGCCTGGGGAAAAACGGAGTTCATTTGTTACATAAGAGTTGTTTTCTTTAACTTGCGGGTGTTTAAATAAAATGAAGTTTAAACCGTAGTTCCTTTTGTTTGTCTCATACAGTAAGAATACCTGGGTAAACATGTTGTATGAGTAATAAGCTGGTCAAAGTGTCCGTAATAAATATTTCACATTGTAGCATCCTTCGAAAATGACATAACTGGAAGTTACTCCGAAGTTGAAACCACCAGCCTTGTATTGTCCAAAACCCAGTCTGAGCCTGCTTTCAGAGGGCAGCTGCCCCACATGATGGCCAAGACACAACTGGAAGAATGAAGATACAGGTGACCATCCTGGGGTCATAAACCCAAAGGTTTGTAAATTGAGACAAAAACCTGGCAGAATCTGAAGCTCAGTTAGTTAAGGGTATGGGTAAATTCGAGAGTCAGCCACAAGAGGGGAGAAGACTTATCTTCTGGAGTTTCAGAGGGGTGCAACGCACTTTTCTGATATGCCTTAGCCTTAGGAGGGACTGGAATGGGAATTTAGTCAAAGATGGACCCTAACCCACATTTAGATAAATGTGAGGTGCTGCATTTTGGGAAAACAAATCAGAGCAGGACATATACACTTAAAGGCAAGGTTCTGGGAGTGCTGCTGAACAAAGAGACCTTGGAGTACAGGTTCATAGCTCCTTGAAAGTAGAGTCACAGGTAGATAGGATATTGAAGAAGGCGTTTGGTATGCTTTCCTTTATTGGTCAGAGCAGTGAGTATAGGAGTTGGGAGGTCATGTTGTGGCTGTACAGGACATTGGTTAGGCCACTGTTGGCATATTGCATGAAATTCTGGTCTCCTTCCTATTGGAAGGGTGTTGTGAAACTTGAAAGAGTTCAGAAATGATTTACAAGAATGTTTCCAGGGTTGGAGGATTTGAGATATAGGGACTGGCTGAATAGTCTGGGGCTGTTTTCCCTGGAGCATCGGAGGCTGAGGGGTGACCTCATAGAAGTTTATAAAATCATGAGAGACATGGATAGGATAAATAGACAAGGTCTTTTCCCTGGGGTGGGGGACTCCAGAACCAGAGGGCATAAGTTCAAGTTCAGAGGGGAAAGATGTAAAAGGGAACTAAGGGATAACTTTTTCAAGTAGATGGTGGTGCACGTATGAAATAAGCTGCCAGAGGGAGTGGTGGGAGCTGGTATAATTACAGCATTTAAAAGGCATCTAGATGAGTATATGAATAGGAAGGATTTAGAGGGATGTTGGCCAAGTGCTGGCAAATGGGACTAGGTTAGGTTAGGATATCTGGTTGGCCTGGACTAGTTGGACCGAAGGGTCTGTTTCCAAGCTGTACATCTCTATGACTCTATGATTCCCATATCCCTGTGATGAACCCCAGGGACGGTAAAAATAAAGATGCAGGGAAGCTGAATGCAGGGTCAGAGAACCCACATGGTGGTGAGAAGTCCGATATTGGGGCTGGGGATACATGAGGATACAGAAAAGTGAGTGTAGGGTCAGCGACCCAATGTCACAGAGAAGCAAGAGTGCAGCTAATATAGGATCAGGGTTGCACGAGAGAGAGAGAGAGAGCAGTAAATTGAAAGAAAACAACAGGGGAAATGGCACAGTACCTGGAACAGGAGGAGATACTAAGTAAGGACCTCAATAATAAGTGGCCCAGGGGGTTGACTATTGCAGCGAGCAAATATCAGGACTAGGACCCACGGGGGTGCAAAAAGCTGAGAGGAGGCATTCTTTAAAGCTTGGCAAGGCCACAGTGATAGCCAGCTGCATGGAGTAGCTCAGGGAGAAAGATTGCAAAAATACTCAGCTAACACAGGAGTTAGATGAGATGAAGCAGGAGGTGGAGAAAATAAAGATTAAAGTGATAGAACAGGAACAGTGAACCAAGTGAACTTATTGTCCATGGGCCAGTTCCAGAGCCAGTGGGAAAAGGCTTATCAGGAAGGGAGAGGCAATAGCCTGAGGAAATTATTGCTGGACTTTTAATCCAGAGACCCAGGTAATGCTCTGGGGCCTGAGTTCAAATCCCATCATGGTGGAATTTGAATTAAAGTTTTTAAAAATTTGGAGTCTAATGTTGTCAGAGGGTTCACCGGGGCATGGTAAGACCAGCTTGGTGCAGGACTTTGAGTGCAACCTGTAAATTAGCACCTTCTTCCAATTTCTTGCCTCGGTGTTTAGTTGGCTTGATCACGGTCACTAATTGCATGCTGTGCTTTTTAAACATTTATTCATACAATGTGGGCATCACTAGCTAGGCCATTGCATTTGTCAGAAAAACCCAACTGATTCATCGATGTCATCTAGGGAAGAAAACTGCCATCCTTACCTGGTCTGGCTACATGTGACTCCAGACCCACAATATGGTTGACTCTTAACTGCCCCTTAGGGATGGGCAATAAATAAATGCTGGCCTAGCTGGTGATGCCCACACTGTATGAATACATTTTTTAAAAAGCACAGCATGCGATCAGTGGCCGTGATCAAACCAAAGGTAAGGTATCCAAAAAAGGTGCAAATTTACAGGTTGCACTCAAAAGCCTGCACCAAACAGGTTTTACCATGCCCTGGTGAACCCTCTGACAACAAGCTGCTGGGAAACCTAAAATAATGAAAATCCAATCACAGACACAACCTCGTGTACACGAGTACAATTGACTGAGATAGCGAGAAAGAAACCCACAGATGAGCCCTCTGCTGATCTTGATGTGTTCTTAGAGATTACCCACCAATAAAGAATTTTATATAGGCCCAATGACACAGGGAAAATAGCGTGAATGTGCCTGAGTCCTGTGGTCCATTGTGCCTAATCCAATCCCAGAACGTCAAGGCGAGGGCAGCTGCAGGACAGGAAAGCAGTGACTTTAGCAGCAGTCGGCTACAATAAAGGAAATCCGCTGGGAGATTTAAACAAATGCAGTCTGAAGGAAGAGGGAGAGCTGACAGCAATCACTAGTCGCCTGTGGACTTGCTTCACTGGAGTCTTTAGGAAGAACAAACAGAGCGAGGTTAAAGGGGCAAAATCTCTCAGATTGGGCCAGGGCTTTAGTAACACTATGTCATTGAAGGGGGTAGAAAGGCATGCAAAGATTTTGGCCCTACAGATAATACCTGCACAGAAACATGGGCGTTCAGGAGAATGGCCTGAGTTTGGAAGAAGGGCTTCCAGCAGGTAGATAAGGCAAGCAAGGTTGGAAAAGTGTTCCCAGTACAAGGCCCAAACACTGATCCTTATGGAGAAACAGGGGAGGGGCAAAGAGGCAGAAGGAGAGTCACTTAACCCCAAATGGTCCACCCCACCCCCCTAACCAATTTCACCGCCACAGGGAGAGGCAGTGATCAGGCCCAACATGAACAGGGTGGTGTGGCCAAAAATGCAGAGCAACAAACCAGGAACAGAGCAGGGATATCGGACCATGCCACTATAGGGACTGGCACCCCCAGCCCCCAGAAACCCCGACGGAAGACACCACAAGCCCCTCTTCCCTGTCCCTTCAGCGGAACATAGGCCCAGAGGCATGATAGGGTCAGACCACACCAACTGGAATGGGTAACACAAGGTGGACAGTGTAGGATCACCCTTGGTGGATGGTGAGGAAGGGGGACACCCCTTGAATACATGTGGGACATACAGGACTCCTAATACATCTCCAAATGTCAGGGCATCATGACACCCAAAGAAAAAATCATTTTTTAGTGGGTTCACTGGATATTTAGAAGAGGGAGCAGAGGCCAACCCATTAGAATTTAAATGCCCCATCAGAAAAATCAAACCCTGACTAGGGCTGAACTTGTCAGAGCTTCAGGTCACAGCCCATAGCCACATAAAACAATGCACAAGAAGGCAGCAGCTATCAAATTAGTGAAAAGGCTCATCTTGAAGAGAAAGTGACCCAGTAGAAAGTAGGGCAGTGGGTAATGCTGCAGGTTTTTCAGCCAGCAGTGTTCCTGCTCCCCTGGGTTTCCAGGTCTTACAGATTAGACAAGCCCATCTTATTGGACTCCAGGAAGCCTGGATGGCATCATGTGAATCAATTAAAATCATGTGGAGCCCAGAGCAATAGTAACCAGTTGGACCTGTTTTTTAAAGGGTCTGGAAGAAGCAAATCCTAATTCTAAACGTGTGGCCCCTGCTGATCCAGTACCAGTCCCAGTTACTGTTCCTGATCCCGATCCCGATCCTGATCTTGATACTGGGCAAGACCCAGTGCCTATTCCCGATCCTGATCCTGATCTTGGGAAAGACCCAGATCCTATTCCGGATTCTGATCCAGATCCTAATTGTGATTCTGGGCAAGATCCAGTGCCTCTTCCTGATCCTGATCCTGATCCCAATCCCAAGGAAGGCCCAGTCACTGAGGGCAATGACTAGCATCATCACTAACATTGTTCATTCCCAGGCATTGACCTCAGGATCCAACTCAGAGCTGACCCTGCCCACCCTGGCCTGGTTAGTAAGGCCTCAGCATACAGCAACTCTGAAATGAAAGAGGTGGATAAATATGGGGAAGCATCCAGTAAGGTGTTCCAGTCCAGAGGCCATGAAAGAGACAGTCCCTTTGCTGACGTACTCACTCCAGTGTTCCAGCTGAGCCACCATGGAGGAACCAATCCTGGTCATCTAAGTTCTCCTAAGTAAGCCGGGGACCCCCTCAGCACAGGTCCAGACACAGTGAGCCCAATCCTGGTACTAAGGTCAACAATACCCTCAACTACCATTCATTCATGTTCATTTTCTTTCAAACTGGCCCAGAGCCTACGGTCTCTGTCAATCTTTTATCTGCTCATTCATACCCACAACTCTTTAGAAAGGTATCCATCTTAGTAAGACAAGAGCATGGGCTCCTGCTTTCACAGTCCCCCATCTTACAATTGGTATTGATTATCAGCAAGTTACATCATGGTACAATATGATTGGTAATCATTATCCTGCACTCTCCTGAAGTTGGCTAATCTCTGCCTCCATTTTTCATGCTTATGTCTTCACAACACGGTGTCTCTGTTTATGGGAGTCATTGAATTTTCAAAGTGTCGACCCACTTTTTATCCTTCTCATTCTCATTACCGCTGTACCACTCTGGTGCCTGTGAACTTAAAGTTGTTCTGCATTCATTAAACTTTTCTCAAAGGTGTCCATGCGCCCACATAATCCAACTCCAAATTTTAGGTTAAATCCCCCAAAAAATTGACTAGGAGAAATAGGTACCTGACAAATTGTCGATTTTAGAATAAAAAGGGAAATTGGGAGGAACCAATTCTTAAAGAACAAAATTACAAGTGGGAAAAAGATTTGATCAAGGAGCGTGGGTCAACTCTACATCTGTATGTCTCCATGTGTGGGAATACTGTGAAGATGGTAATCCATATTGGTATTAAATAAGATAATGACACATGCGACCTTGACCTCTTTCAGAAATTGAGCAGCATGTAGTGAACAGCTCTTCTTCTTATCGTCAACTTTATCTTCAGGAGATCAGATAAACCGGGAGAGAACTACCCTGGCTGCATTTGGTTCTCCCCTGCCACAGTGGCCAAGTATGATAATGGTATTCTGTGGGTCCATTTACATTCATTCACATTAATTTGATAGAAGTAAGAATTACTGTGAAGTATGTGGTCAATGTTCAACCAATCCTCTCCACATATATATTAAAGTCTCTCTTGTACATATCTATATATATTTATTTTGTATTTGAATTCAGAAAGGATGGTACAAGACCAATCTATTTTTGATTTTACAACATTTGAGATTTGTATTGACATTTGAGAAAATGTTTAAGATTAGGACGTATTTGGTTTTGACTTTTGCAATGCTTAGTTGTTCTGTGCATGAAGTTTGAAGTTAATATTTTTAAAGAACTTAATTAAGGGTGTTTGTGTAGTGAAAGAGCTGGAGATTTTGCGTTTACTGAGGCTCAGATGCGTGCCTGTGAAAGGATTTTGACTTGAGTTGTGTGACCCTATTTGCTGAGGCTCATGGGAGCAAGAAGAGGGACTATGGCCATGTGACCAAAGACCTAAGCCCAACATAAAAATGGCTCAAGGGTTTCTGCCAGCAAGGCAGGATGGAATGCAAAAGGTCAAGGTTCTGTGACCCCTGCCCTGTAACCTCATTGGCTGAAGCCAAAGAACATTCCAGAAGGACTCAGAAAGGGCATATAAGAAGAGGGAGCTGACGTCCATTCCCTCAATGAAGAACTCAATGTGAGACCCACCTTCTTCCCATCAAGACCCTGAGTGACCTGTTGACTGAGCTCAGTGAATTAGATCCAGGCAGTCAGCCTAGTTTGGGGAAACGTTAACTTCATTTGTAAGAGTTATTTCTTTAATTTGCAAGTGTTTTAATAAGACAAATGTTTAAATAATGTTTGAACTGCTGTCCTTTCTTTGTTTGTCTCATATATTAAGAGCACCTGTGTAAACGTGTTTTATGATAATAAATTGGTCAAAGTGTCTGTCTAGAATATTTCACAGGCAACAATTTGAACATGCATACAATGCTTGAATAATCTCATTTCAATTACATTAAACTAATACAAGCCATCTGTCACAACAGAGCAAAGCATAAATTCCAACAATGGCTTCAATGCAGCTACCAGAGCTGACAGATTAATAACCAGCAGCGACATGGGAGGGGGGACGTGGCAAGGTTCCCGCCACCCCATGGTAGGCTTATGCGGAAAGTCAGGAGGCATGGGATAGAATGGGAGGGGGGACGTGGCAAGGTTCATTACAATAACAGACCTGGTCGCTGTATTCATTCATTCATTGGCAGTCCCTCACAGATGAGGATGACTCTCTTCCACTCTCAGGGTGAGCCCATAGGTGGCTGTACAGATACCGCAAACTCTGTTTTACTTGGGTGGATGGTAGTCACGGGAAGAGCTGGGTGGGACATTGTTTTCCGCTGGCTTCTGCTTTTTCTCAATGGCAAGTCTCAAGGTGCTCGACGCCTTCCCAAATGCTCCTCCTCCATTTTGGATGATCTTGTGCCAGTGATTCCCAGGTGTCTATAGGAATGCCACACGTTGCCAGTGAGACCTTGAGGGTTTCCCTGAAGCACTTCCTCTGTCCACCTGGGGCTCGCCTGCCACTTCGGAGCTGGGAGTAGGGCACCTGCTTGGGGAGTCTCATGTTGGTCATGGGGATGAGGTGCCCAGCCCATCAGAGATGATCAAGGGGTGGGGAGGACACTGTTGTTGGTGACAGCGGGTACAGGGGGTCATGTGCAAGCAGCATTGGAGGTACTGCTCCAGCCTTCTTGAGATATCTGCTGCAAAGAGTCCACATCTCAGAGCTATAAAGGAAGGTGGGAACCACCACAGGTCTGTAAACCATGTGCTTGGTGTCGGATCTAATACTGTTGTCCTCAGACATCCTTTTCTCCCAGCCGGCCGAAGGCTGTACTAGCATACTGGAGGTGATGTTAGGTCTCTTCACCCACAGCTGCTTTGGCCAACAGGACAATCCCGTGGTATTGGAAGTGATCAATGTTCTTAATGGCCTCCCAGTGGACCTTGATGATCAGCGATCACTCCACAAGGCCAGGATAGGTTGGTGGAAGACCTTCATCTCGTGGCTGTTCAGGATGAGACACTTGCTATGATATGCTTTCATAAAGATGCTGATGATAGTCTGGAGTACATCCTCGGATTGCACACACACAAGCATCATGTGCGGACTGCAGCTCAATGACACTGGCTGGGGTGACTTTGGTTTTGTCTTGAAGGTAGTGGAGGTTGAATAATTTCCAGCCGGTTCTGTGGATTAGCTCCACTCTCGCGGGGAGCTTGTCGGTTGTGAGGTGAAGCATTGCAGCGAGGTCGATTGCGAACAGTGTTGAGGCAATCACACAGCCCTGCTTGACACCGGTCCAAACGGGGAATTGGTCAGTGGTGGAGCCATTTGTCATTATCACAACTTCCATGTCATTGATGGTTGCACCATGAAGTTTGTCACCAAAGTGGAGAAGGACAGTGTCAGAGAAGGCCATGTACAGGGGTGGGTTCTTCTCTCTGCATTTCTCCTACACCTCTCACACGGTGATGATCGTGCCCCTCCGTGGCCGAAAGCTGCACTGTGATTCTGGGAAGGGTTCCTCAGCCACAGGGAGAACATGGTTGAGGAGGACCTTTTCTAACAGTTGACAGGAGGGAGGTTCCCTTGTCGTTACCACAGTCCGACCTGTTCCCTTTCTTGAAAATGCTGATGACTGTGGCAACTCAGAGCTCTCCCAGGATGCTCTACTCCTTCCAGATAAGGAAGACAAAGGCCTGTAGCTGCACTGGGAGCACTGTGCCTCTGTACTTCAATGCCTCAACAGGGATACCATCTGCTCCAGCAGCCTTGTTGTTCTTGAGCTGGCAGATTGTCTTCTCTACTTCATGTGGGGCTGGAGCATTGCTGACATCATGGAGGGTAGGGTGAGTTCAAGGACACTCAGATTGATGACTGAGCCATGGTTGAGGAAGTCTCTGAAGTGCTCCCCCCACTGTTGTTTTGATAAGTGCCACTGCATTCTTGGCCAGCAGTGGGGTAGGGCCTTGGATGTTTGGTCCATACGTGGTCTTGACAGAAGAAACCTTGCACATCATGGCTGTCAGTTATTCATTGAGCCTCCAATGCTCTCCCAACCCACTGCTTGATCCTTATATCATCGGTTTGTTGTTGGATCTTAGGTATAATTCATCTGTCAGCCTGCCTTTTCTCTTCCGAGAGCATTTGTTGTTTTACACTCAGAAATGCCACATGCTTTTGGATACCAATTCTTGGATCACCTGATCATTCTCCTCAAACCAGTCTCAGTCTTTCCTGGATGAGTGACCAGCCAAGTTTCTGCAGGCATTGATGATGACAGCCTTAAGGGCAGACCAGAGGCTGTTGGGATCCCGCAACTTGGTATTGCCAAGAGCCGCTAGGTTTCTGGAGAGGAGCTGGTTGTACGAGGCTATCTTTTTGGGTTGTTTAAGTGGCTCAGTGTTGAACCTCCTGTGACAGTAGCTCTGTTGTCTCTGCTTCGTTGGGGCTGTATTTATAGTAATCGTGTCTCAGATCAGGTGTTGGTCTGATCATTCAGCAGTCATCAGTTCATGTCCCATGCCACGGTGATTTTAATGTCTTTCCAATCCCTCACTCTGATGACAACTTAGTCAAGGGGGTGCCAGTGTTTGCAGCTCAGGTACTGCCACGTTGTCTTGTGTTTGTCCTTTTGGCGGAACAGTGTGTTGGTGACAAGGAGGTTATGGTCATTGGTCAGGAGAAGTGTGTTGCTGGAGTTTTGCTTCGCTACTCTTTGTTTGCCAGTTACTCTGGCTGAAGTCAGCAAGGATGATTAGTTTGTCCACTGCAGGCAGCTGTGAGCGGTTGGTCAAGGCTGGAGTAGAATTCCTCCTTGTCTTCAACTGATGTACTGAGTGTTGGTGCATACTGTGATATAGTGGTTCTGAGCAAGGGCGAGTTGGAGTGTCATGAGGTATTCACCTATTCCACAGGGAGAGTCTCTGAGTTGGTCCACCAGTTCGGTTTTGATGGTGAAGCTGACTCCATGGATTGGGGGCTCTCCTTCGACGTTGCCTTTCCAGACAAAGGTGTAGACCCCACTTTGCTCTCTGAACTGTCCTTCCCCTGCCACCCCTGTTGGATGTCACTCAGGACAGCGATGACAGGATCGTAGTGGCTGAGTTCACGGGCAATGATGGCAGTGTGGCGTTCCGATCTGTCACTGGCAGGACTGTCCATAAGGGTCCTGGTCCCAAATTCCATCCTGAGGATGTGGAAGGTGCCTGATTGAAAGTTCCTTTAATGTGGGGAAACCATTGCACACTGACTACCAGAGGGGATTGGTAGAACAAGGCCAGTCACAAAATGGGTCTAAGAGAGAGGAGGCACTGCTGTTCAGCCTTGGCTTGACTGTGGTGGAGTGCGGACACACAGCTCGGTACTGGGCAGCAACTCCTACTGGGGTAGTGCAAGGTCCGAGGTGAGGAGAGTGGGAAAAAGGGGAAAGAACAAGATGTATAGTGTGGTCATTGGGGTTGGTCTCTGCACCATGATTTTGACCCACACCGTGAAGCAGAAGCACAGCACCTAATAGCACCAACAAAGAAAACAAAAAAAAACCCAATATTGCCACAAAGCATGCGCTGCCTGACTGAAGTTGGAACTGAAAGGGGTAGAAAGTGGAAATCTCCAGGGCCCATGGTCAGATCCCTAACACTGACCTCAGCACCTCTGAGCCAGAGGCAAATTCAGCACCCCACCCCCCAGATCACTATCCAGGGGAACCTTGTTAGTAGGTGATGTGGTTATTATTGAGGACAGTTCAGTGTGGATGCCTCATCAGTGAATAGGTCAATGATACTGCCGAAGCTCATATCTTGATATGACGGGGCTGCTTTTAGAGTGCAAATCTGCCTGTTCATATCTCAAGGCAGTTCACAAAGTCCCAGAACAACAGCACACATCGACTCTCATTCCTGCCTGTGCAATTCACATCAGAGCGGTAATGGTGGTCAGTCCAAAAAGCCAATCTGAGGAGTTTACACAATTCCTACATATAGGACTGTAAGCTCAGATCCTCACCCCGTTGTGAACTGAACTGGATGATGTGTCTCTTGCAGTGTCCCCACGTACTCTCGCATTAGTAGAGGATGGAATACATATGGTAATATAACAGGCAGACTATCTCCATGTTATATTCCTGCCAACGGTTTTACATGAAGAAGTTCCAGATTGATTACCTTCATAACATTTTTCTGAACCTACTCTGCCACCTTCATTCATTTGTGCACTAGTTGCCTCAGGTCACTCTGATGTAAGATTTATAATTACTGTTACTTCAGTCCAACAGATCCAGATCCTTGATTGGATGGACAACTCGGGCAAAGGAACAGATTTCCAAAAAGCCAGGCAGATATGAATCCAGTGTAGGTAGCAGCTAGCCATTGGGAATCCCTGGCATAATACTCTCTGAAGGAATTGCTCAGGAAATTGAATTTTCCACTGGGCAATTCATGTATGTTTGAAAATCTGAAAGGCTCCATGAAAACAGAGGCTTTGTGCGATTCCAGTGAAATTAAGTAAAATAGTTATTCTTTAAACATTAGTCTGTTTAGTACTGAAAACAACAAATGCTGAAGATCTCAGTGGGTCAGGCGGCATTCATGAAGAGAGAGCAAGCTAATGTTTAGAATCTAGATGACTCCTCAGCAGACCTAACTTGAAGTGTGGAGGGGACAGCAGATATGCAATAGTTGGGAGAGTGAGTTGGAGTGCTGGGGGAGAAAGTATGTTGATAGTTCAGTTTCAGTGATTGGAATGTGAGAATGACAGACACACCATCGTTCTAACTGCAATTGTCAGTGGGGGAGCATTTTGGGGCCAGCGACAATAATTCGATTCGTCTTAAAAAAGTGATGGAAAAGGATAGACCAGATCTAAAGATTGAAGTTCTAAATTGGAGAAAGGTCAATTTTGACAGTATTAGGCAAGAACTTTCGCAAGCTGATTGGAGGCAAATGTTCGCAGGTAAAGGGACGGCTAGAAAATGGGAAGCCTTCAGAAATGCGATAACGAGAATCCAGAAAAAGTATATTCCTGTCAGGGTGAAAGGAAAGGCTGGTAGGTATAGGGAATATTGGAAGACTAAAGAAATTGAGGGTTTGGTTAAGAAAAAGAAGGAAACATATGTCAGGTATAGACAGGATAGATTGAGTGAACCCTTAGAAGAGTATAAAGGAAGTAGGAGTATACCTAAGAGGGAAATCAGGAGGGCAAAACGGGGACATGTGATAGCTTTG